>NW_026517342.1:0-291130 GCF_026319265.1 Colletotrichum chrysophilum | reverse complement strand
CCGAGATCCGGCTCCGCCGGATCCACTATTCTGCCGTAGCACACCGCCTAGCCCCGGTCTGCATCACTGCTGCTAGGCGCCTATCCCTGTAAAGTCCTTTCCTCCTTCTTCAGCTTAGAATAGTCAATCGACGGCACCTCTTCGCTGAACAAGCCTAGGGGCCAGCCCCTTACACACTGGCTGTTTTCAAATTGTGAAAGCGCGGCCACCGTCTTATTTGAGTCTTAATGGATGTATTGAGTGTTAGTGATCAGGTAGGGCTTGTACAGGAGCCAGCGCAATTTCATAGGAGGAGACAAGGCTTTCCAGCGGGGAGTCGAAGCGTATCAGTAGAAGGAATTTCATGGCCTTGTTTCCCCACACTAGGTTTCCTTCTAGTTTGGCTCATTAGCGAATCTCTCTCGTTGTGTAGCTTGTCTTCACGTGCGAAATGTGAGCACATCGCTATCCCCGAGATTATCAACGTATTCCTTGACTACAATAGAAAAGGACTTATGACTCTCCAAATCTCTGTTAAAGCCCTTTGGCACCACCAGCATTGGACCTTGAAGATATGGCATGATTCACTTTGTTTTTATAAGTTATCAAAATAGCCAAAATTACTCTGTTCTCGATGCTGGGTGTTGGCACAATCCATATTTGATTACATATTCTTCAGACCAAATAATGCATGCATTTGACTAATAAAGGTTAACCTAATGTAGGGTTCCGTTGTAGTTTCCTCTTCTAGTTTCTGTTCCATGTAGAGTACATGAACAGTATCAACCTGTTTGTAATCGACGCTACTGTGAAATTATATTGCTAAAGGAAAGCCAAAGACATGCTGACCTTATTCGCCAAAAGTAACTGCTTGTTCTCAAGTCCTGCATCGATCCGCTACAGTTGCCCTGAAGAGTGAAATGACTGCCGTGACAAACAGCTTCAAGATGATGAGGAAGTTCTGCATTTCTTGAGACTCCTACTGATGACAATTCGTGGAAGAAAGTACTGAAAAGTTTTAGGCTGAGATATATCGGTACTACGTCGGCCGCTAGGCTGACATGGTGGCAGTCATACTCATGTCCTCATCTTCGCCTCACCTTTTTTTCAAGACAGAAAAGCCCAGCTAACTTCGAAGCAGGAATGAAGTTACACTTTTTAATGGAAAGCACGTGCTGATGCAAGTTCTACTCATTCTTTTTTTATTAACCGCCAACAATCGCGTGAATGACTCTTTGAATGCAAGAAACATCATGAGCGCGTTGAAAGCCCCAACTTCGTTGAGTCATGGCCACCGCAACTACAAAACCCCGACGGAGATTAGAAATTTCAAAACCAACACATGTTGGCGCCATATGTCGCACACGCCCTTTGCGCCCTTGACGTATGCTTAAAAGCCGTGACACCCTGATGGATCCGCAAACTATTAAGTAATTTTTCCTCATTAGAGACTGAATGGTTCCATTTTTACACATCCGAACATGGGGCTCTTCCGGGGCTCCACGCTCGGCCGATCTCGGGCACATCGGTCGAAATTTTGCACAATGAAGTATTTCTACGCCAGGTGACCGGTTTGCTGGGCCTATGGTGATATGGTGCTGGAGGACTAGCAGTTTCTGAGTGATCTTCTTGTCTGGTGAAAAGGGTAGTCTTCCTGGTCACGACCTAGTGCGACGTTGTGAATCGAGTCAGGGTTGACAATGTCGATAACTACGGTTGAGGTTTTCAACGCTCCAGCATCGCCTCTGGCGGAACTTTCGGCCTCATCATCAATTATATCGAGACCCAACCAGCCTGTGTTTCCCGCAGAAGATGCCCAGCATGAAGACATTTCCAAGGGCAAGACGGTGGTTGTCATCTCATCGGTGACTTGTATCACCGGAATTAGCTCCCTCTTGGCTGGCGTGGTTACCGTCTGCATCCCTGCAATGGCAAAGGATGTGAATCTTGAAGGCAACCTGCTGCTTTGGTATGAGCCTTAGCGATATCTTGCCGGTGAACCATTGCTAACACCCCGTGAAGGCCTGCCTCGGTGTACGCCCTGACCTGTGGTTGCACTCTGCTCCTGTCAGGCGCCATGGCCGATCTCTTCGGAGCTCGGCAACTCTATCTCTTGGGATGCTTCCTCCAATCGGCCTTCACCCTGGCCTGCGGCCTGGCCAAGACGGGAATCCAGCTGATCATGTTCCGGGCCTTCGCCGGCATCGCGATCTCCATGTGTCTGCCATCCGCCGTCAGTATCATCACACACGCATTCCCCTCAGGCAAGCGACGCAACATCGCGTTCGCCTCCATGGGCGGCGGCCAGCCCATCGGGTTCTCCGTCGGTCTCAGTGTCGGCGGTGTCTTCACAGACACCATCGGCTGGAGATGGGGCTTCCACATCGCGGCCATCATCAACACTGTCATCTTCCTCATCGCCCTCAAGTGGCTGCCAAGTATCGGCAAGCGCGAACCGGTGACGTGGAACCGCTTCCTGACCGAGGTGGATTGGATCGGGGCGTTCCTGGCGAGCGGCTTCCTGGCGATGGTATCCTATGTTCTTGCGTAAGTCCAGCCCTGCGACGATCGGCAAAACCCAAAGATGAGACGAGGAGACAAACTAACCCGCCCCTCCAGCGTCATGACCGAGAGCCTGAGTGACATCAAGAAGCCGGCCAACATTGCTCTCTTGATCGTCTCGGGTGTCTTGATCGGCAGCTTCATCGGATGGGTCGAGCGGCAAGAGCGCCTCGGCCGCCCAGCCATCATCCCGAACTCTCTTTGGAAGAACCGCAGCTTCACCAGCATCTGCGTCAGCGTCTTCATGGTCTGGGGCGCCTTCAACGCGACAGAGCAGCTGAGTTCCTTCTACCTGCAGTATGTGCAGCGGCTCTCGGCGATCGACACCTCGGTCCGCTTCCTCCCGGCCCCGGTGGGCGGCGTGCTCGCCAACGTCGTCGCCGGGCTCGTGGTGCACCGCGTCCGGGCCGACCTCGCGATCCTCATCGCCGTGGCCCTCGCGGCGCTGTCCCCGATCCTGATGGCCGTTGCGGACCCGGCGTGGAACTACTGGTACTGCATCTTCTGGGCCATGTTCATGAACGCCATCGGCGCGGACACGCTCTTCACTATCTCGAACCTGCTGATCACCTCGCTGTTCCCGTCGAGGACGCAGGGTGTTGCGGGCGGTGTGTACAACACCATCGCCCAGATCGGCAAAAGCGTGGGGTTGGCGTCGTCGGGCGCGATTGCGAGTGCCGTGACGGCCAAGTCAGGTGTGGCGGATAAGGAGAGCCCAACGGCGCTGCTGGAGGGCTATCGGGCATCGTTCTGGTACTGCTTCGCGCTCTACGGCGCAACCCTGCTTGTGACCATTTGGGGACTCAGAAAGATCGGCAAAGTGGGTGTCAAGAAGGAATGAGAGGGTTGCGGACGGGAACCCGGAGTAATGGGTCGAAGGACACCTCTATTCTCTCTCAACATCGCCCAATTCAGGGGATTGCGGCCGAAATGGCCAAATTTTCAGTGACGCAGTGCAAACTCTACTCTACTCGGTGTGCGGAGTTGATGCTTGCCAAGACGACGGTGTGAATGCTTACCAAAATTCTGAGAGCAAAACACGTCAACGGGCTGTTCTGGAATCACGTCCTAAGAAAGCTTGGGAGTCGGGCCGGGGCCAACCCAGCAGATCTTTCTCAGAGTCCGGCGTGTCGGTGCGGGGAGGATCCGCGTGCTGCTGGCGGCGAAAGCGGTCGAAGGTGGACGGACTGACTCAGCGGCCTAAGTTTCCACCAGCCGGTCGCATGCCTTCGAGAGCCCGAAAGTGTGGAAAGGGACACTGACGGGATGGGGCTGGAGATAAGGGGGGGGGGAATAGATCTAGAATTATGAACCGTCTCATGAACTGCACGTGGAAACACACAGTGATACTGAAGAATTGTTTCCGCTAGCTAGCTGTTAGTCTCGTAAATATGGATCTGGCCGTTCAACATTATGCGTCGTGCTAGAGCTGCGGATTGGCGTCATTGTGAGAGATCGGACTCTCGATAGTGATCCCGGAGCCCGACATGTTGAACTCCGACTTTACTGACTAAAGCCAGCCTGCGAAAAGGGGGGAAAGAGAGGAGCCCTTTCAGTGGGAAATTGTATTCGTACATGGTGATCTGGCTTGTTTACATATCGCAACCCCTATCTCCCCCAAAGTCCGACGGATCCACTGCAAAAAAAACCAGTCAAATCCGCAGTCGGGGAGATTCAATTGTTGGTAAGCCTCATAACATCGGTGCGTATTTGACAGCCGCAGCAACAGCAGCAGCCCTGCCGAGAACGCGAATCTCCCGAAAGAGGGTCCGCCAGCGGAAAGTGGAAATCACTGCAACTCAAGATTTACGAGCAGTGCAGGGCAGAGAGATATACGGACTTACGGACCAAAGAGAGAAAAGGGGAACAATCCACTGAACCAGTCATTTTTACGAGTGCCGTGGGCTAGTGCCCAATGGGGGGGGCACCATGATGCAATCGGAACATGGTTAACACAGTTCAGGACACCTCGGCCGAATTCCAGCAGATCGCACCGCCGCAACAGGCCTAGCCAACGACCCTGACTCGTCTCTGGGGCCGCGGCGCGGCTCCTGCGTGGCTTACGGTAAGCACCTCTCGGGGCCTTGGAGCTCCCCGACGACGGGTTGCGGACTCGAGCTGTGCCTTCAACACCCCGCCCGGACCGTAATCCATGGTGCTGGGAACGCGGGAGCGGCCAGCCTACAGACCGTGCCACAGGAGAAGACGGGACCACCCACGCATACAGATGCACACACACATCAGACGGGCTGACATATCCAGCCCTTCCCGCAAATGGAACAGTTTCGGGGTGGTGAGAAGGGTCGTCGGGCGGGAACTACAGGGGCATGACCTCATTGCCACTTCACCGGGGCCGGCGGTCGGGCGGGTGCTCTGCGAACTCCGCACACACACAACACAGCTTGAGTCGATTGTTGACTCGGCCGCGTACCAGCAACAAACTTCAGCGCTGGGGGAAAGATGGGCTGGGCTTGGCGGGCTTGCGGCGCCTTGTTCGGTGGCCCCGGTGTTGGTTCATGTCCGCAAACGCACACTTCTCTCGTGTCTGCCTTTTTTGATATAATAACACAGTCATCCCATTCATGCTATCGTCCTTGTTGCTTCCCCAGATCTCATCAACAACTATCGAGTGTAACCGTCTGTGAACGTTTCAACTTACACGATACATCGACATCAAACACACAGATCACCAATCACACTGTTCAAAGATTAAATACTACTTAATAATATCAAGCTCACTTGAGCTTAGCCATTGGCAACACACCCCCAACCATGGCACAACAACGAACCGACACACGAGACTCAACAGGCTCCTCTATCACAATGAACGGCAGAGCCTCATCAGAACAATGGGAGGCCGGCTTCGCCCCCATCAACACCGGCAAGAACAATGGCGACTCATCAGACGACAACGCCACCCTGTCCAGCCCTATGAGAGATACCCACCGCGACACCATGATGATTGAGGAGGAGGACAGGAGAGAGCTTCAGAGAATCGCAACCACCTTGTCACGGCGCCAGAGCGGCGTCAGCTTCGGCGAGCCGCAACTCTCCAACATCGCAACCAACGATCCCTCCCTCGACCCCACTAGCAAGTCCTTCGACCTCTCAAAATGGCTGCAGAGAATCATGCAGCAGATGTCCAACGAGGGCATCAGCATCAAGAAGGCCGGTGTCGCCTACAAGGATCTCAACGTCTCCGGAACAGGCGCTGCCCTGCAGCTCCAGCAGACCGTTGGCTCCTTTCTCGCGGCGCCCCTGAGGATCGGCGAGCACTTGAGCTTCGGCAAGAAGGAGCCCAAGAGGATCCTCCACAACTTCGATGGTCTCCTCAACAGCGGCGAGCTTCTGATTGTTCTGGGCCGTCCCGGATCCGGATGCAGTACCCTTCTCAAGACCATGACTGGTGAGCTTCACGGCCTGAGCTTGGGACACGACTCTGTCATCCACTACAACGGTATCCCTCAGAAGAGGATGGTGAAGGAGTTCAAGGGCGAGACTGTCTACAACCAAGAGGTTCGTAACTTCATCGGCCATCTCATTTGTGACATCTAGCTAACACATCTTTCACAGGTTGACAAGCACTTCCCTCATCTCACGGTCGGCCAAACCCTCGAGTTCGCCGCCGCCGTCCGCACACCCTCCAAGAGACTCCAGGGTATGACCCGCGATGAGATGTCCAAGAAGGCCGCCCAGATCGTCATGGCCGTCTGCGGTCTTAGCCACACCTACAACACCAAGGTCGGCAACGACTTCGTCCGCGGCGTCTCTGGCGGCGAGCGCAAGCGTGTCAGTATCGCCGAGATGATGCTCGCCGGATCCCCTATGTGCGCGTGGGACAACAGCACCCGCGGCCTGGACTCCGCGACTGCCCTGAAGTTCGTCCAGGCTCTGCGCCTCGCGTCCGACTTCACCGGCAGCGCCAACGCCGTCGCCATCTACCAGGCCTCCCAGGCCATCTACGACCTCTTCGACAAGGCCGTCGTCCTCTACGAGGGTCGCCAGATCTACTTCGGCCCTGCCAGCGCCGCCAAAGCGTACTTCGAGCGCATGGGATGGGAGTGCCCTCAGCGCCAGACCACCGGTGACTTCCTCACTTCCGTCACCAACCCCCAGGAGCGCCGTGCCCGCCCGGGCATGGAGAATCAGGTCCCTCGCACGCCGGAGGACTTTGAGATGTACTGGCGTCAGTCCCCCGAGTACGCCGCCCTCCGCCAGGAGATTGAGCTGCACCAGGAGGCCTACCCTATGGACTCCAACAGCCAGGCTCTCACCGAGATGCGGCAGATGAAGAACGAGAGGCAGGCGAAGCACGTCCGCCCCAAGTCCCCCTACACCATCTCCATGGCGATGCAGGTTGGCCTGACCACCAAGCGCGCCTACCAAAGAATATGGAACGACATGTCGGCAACAGCAACGTCAGCAGTCATCAATCTCATGATGGCTCTCATCATCGGCTCGGTCTTCTACGGTACACCTGACTCTACTTCCGGTTTCTACGCCAAGGGCTCTGTTCTCTTCCAGGCTATCCTCATGAACGCTCTCACTGCCATCTCCGAGATCAACAGTCTCTACGATCAACGTCCAATCGTCGAAAAGCACGCCTCCTACGCCTTCTATCATCCTGCCGCTGAAGCCATTGCTGGAATCACCGCAGACATCCCGATCAAGTTCATCACGGCAACAACCTTCAACCTCGTGCTCTACTTCCTCGCCGGACTGCGACGCGAGCCTGGCCAGTTCTTCCTGTACTTCCTGATCACCTACATCTCCACCTTCGTCATGAGCGCCGTCTTCAGAACAATGGCCGCCATTACCAAGACCGTGTCGCAGGCTATGATGCTTGCTGGTGTCCTGGTCCTAGCTCTTGTCATCTACACTGGCTTCGTCGTTCGCGTTCCCCAGATGGTCGACTGGTTTGGCTGGATTCGATGGATCAACCCCATCTTCTACGCCTTCGAGATCCTCATCGCCAACGAGTTCCACGGTCGCGAGTTCACCTGCTCGGAAATCATCCCCTCGTACACCCCGCTCAACGGCGACTCCTGGATCTGCTCTGCTGTCGGCGCCATCGCTGGCCAGCGCACTGTTAGTGGCGACGCGTTCATCAACACCAACTACCAGTACTACTACTCCCACGTCTGGAGGAACTTCGGCATCCTGCTCGCTTTCCTGTTCTTCTTCATGATCATCTACTTCGTCGCCACTGAGCTCAACTCCGCCACCACCAGCTCCGCCGAGGTCCTCGTCTTCCAGCGCGGCCACGTTCCCGCCTACCTCCAGGACGGCGTGAACCGCAGTGTTTCCAACGAGGAGATGGCCGTCCCGGTCAAGAGCAAGAACAGCGAGCCCGATGCCAACGTCAGCTCCATCCCGCCCCAGAAGGACATCTTCACCTGGAGGGACGTTGTCTACGACATCGAGATCAAGGGAGAGCCCCGTCGGTTGCTTGATCACGTCGACGGCTGGGTCAAGCCCGGAACTCTCACCGCTCTCATGGGTGTCAGTGGTGCCGGCAAGACTACTCTTCTCGATGTCCTCGCTCAGCGCACTACTATGGGTGTCATCACTGGTGACATGTTCGTCAACGGCAAGCCTCTCGACGCCAGCTTCCAGCGCAAGACTGGCTACGTTCAGCAGCAGGGTAAGCAGCATCTTCCTCACTCTCACTCACGCATGATTGCTAACATCTCCCAGACCTCCACTTGGCTACCGCAACCGTTCGCGAGAGTCTGCGCTTCAGCGCCATGCTCCGCCAGCCCAAGACCGTCAGCAAGGAGGAGAAGTACGCCTTCGTCGAGGAGGTCATCGACATGCTCAACATGCGCGACTTCGCCGACGCCGTCGTCGGTGTCCCCGGTGAAGGCCTCAACGTCGAGCAGCGCAAGCTCCTCACCATCGGCGTCGAACTCGCAGCCAAGCCCAAGCTTCTTCTGTTCCTCGATGAGCCTACCAGTGGTCTCGACTCCCAGAGCTCCTGGGCTATCTGCGCCTTCCTCCGCAAGCTTGCCGACGCCGGCCAAGCCGTCCTCTGCACCGTCCACCAGCCTAGCGCTATCCTCTTCCAGCAATTCGACCGTCTCCTCTTCCTTGCCCGTGGTGGCAAGACTGTGTACTTTGGCGATATCGGCGACAACTCGCGCACTCTTCTGAACTACTTCGAGTCTCATGGTGCTCGCAAGTGTGACGATGATGAGAACCCTGCCGAGTACATGCTTGAGATTGTCAACAACGGCACCAACTCGCGCGGAGAGGATTGGCACAGCGTCTGGAAGTCCAGCGAAGAGCGCACTGGTGTCTCTGCCGAGCTCGAGCGCATCCACCTCGAGAAGGCCAACGAGCAGGTCGCCGGCACCGAGGAGGCCGGCGCCCATTCCGAGTTCGCCATGCCCTTCACCACCCAGCTCACCGAGGTCACCGTCCGCGTGTTCCAGCAATACTGGCGCATGCCCAACTACGTCTTCGCCAAGTTCGTCCTCGGCATCGCCGCCGGCCTCTTCGTCGGCTTCTCCTTCTACAAGGCCAACGGCACCATGGCCGGCATGCAGAACGTCGTCTTCGCCGTCTTCATGATTATCACCATCTTCTCCACCATCGTCCAGCAGATCCAGCCTCACTTCGTCACTCAGCGCTCCCTCTACGAGGTCCGCGAGCGCCCTAGCAAGGCCTACTCCTGGAAGGCCTTCATGTTCGCCAACATCATCGTCGAGATCCCCTACCAGATCGTCACCGGCATCCTCATCTTCGCCTGCTTCTACTACCCGGTCATCGGTATCCAGAGCTCCGTCCGCCAGGTCACCGTCCTGCTCTTCGCCATCCAGCTCCTCGTCTACGCCTCCTCCTTCGCGCACATGACCATCGCCGCCTTCCCCGATGCCCTCACCGCTTCCGGCGTCGTCACCCTCCTCGTCCTCATGAGCCTGACCTTCTGCGGTGTCCTGCAGTCCCCGACCGCCCTGCCCGGCTTCTGGATCTTCATGTACCGCGTCTCCCCCTTCACCTACTGGGTCGCCGGTATCGTCTCCACCCAGCTGCATGGCCGCCCCGTCACCTGCTCCGCGGACGAGACCTCCGTCTTCAACCCGCCCGCCAACCAGACCTGCGGCGAGTACCTCGCCGACTACCTCAAGATGGCGCCCGGCCAGCTGCAGAACCCCGACGCCACCGAGTCGTGCCGGTACTGCTCGCTCAGCAACGCCGACCAGTACCTCTCCGGCAGCAACATCTTCTACGACGAGCGCTGGCGCAACTTTGGCATCATGTGGGCCTTCATTTTCTTCAACATCTTCGTCGCTGTTGTGTCGTACTACCTTGTCCGCGTCAAGAAGTGGAACTCTGGCTCGTCCAAGACGAAGAAGGAGTCCAAGGGAAAGGGTCCCGCCACTCAATGAGTGCGACCCTGGAATGAATACAGATCAATGAGGACATAGGTTGTCCAGATATAAACTCTAATAGTCTTTTACAAATTCATGTAGCGAGCGTTGCTTTTTAAGGAGGTATCCCATCATTAGTGTAGAATAAACAAGACTTTCAATCATACGCTTTCTTCATTCGTGTGTCCTACATTTATGCTATATAATGGTAACTCTTTCATTGCGCCAATTTGGAAAGAATCCTGGCGAAAGGAAGCTCGGCAATGATTCCTTGCCCAACTTGAGAACCACCAGCCCAACTCTTTCAAACACACTCGGTTGACAGACCGACCTCCCGAGAACCAGCACGTAAGCATACTTGTCTTCGCGCCCAAAGTATCCTGTGGTCAAAAGAAAGCACCAGACAGGATATTCAACCGCTTCTTGTCGATAGTGCGCACTGGAAAGTGTGCCTCGGACAGCAGTGTTGACAGCCTCGCCATTCAGCTCGACATCGGCAGTCCCTAGAAACGAGTCTGCGAAGAACTCCCCAGCAGGCCATTCAGTCAAAAAATAGTGTCGGCCCTCCTGCGACGGCGGTGGATTGTGGAGATATTTTGCCGTGGCCTTGATCAGAAGACCATCTAGAATGACGTATCCGCTTTCCACGGACCCGAAGGGATTGATCTCAGAGGCCGGAGTGCATTCTATTTCGACAACTTGGCACGGCTCCGTGTGTCTCAATGATTCAACGAAGGAGGATTTCCACCAGGAAACGGTACCGTCGATGGAAGCCCAACTCCATGACGGCGCACCAAGGCATCCCCTCGACTCTTCTAACCGAGATCTGTTCCAGCTTAGATCATGAACTAGTTCTTTTCTCCACAATCCTGCGAGGAAGTCGTCCACCCGCTCTTGGAAGACTCGGGAGATCGCTGACAAAGCGACCAGCTTGTCCGCTTGGAAGGTAAGCTTACGCCCTGAATAGGGTGTGACGACCGATTTCCTCCATTGACGATGGAAATAATGGGCATCTTGCGTCGACATTTCGTCTCCTTTGGCATGTATTCCCACCGAATCCCTAAACCTCCAGCTGTTGTCCCCTTTTATACCCACCTGGGATTTCCTGAGGTCGAATTCGTCGCATTCGCAGTCTTCAAGTGAGCGACAAGCCCACTGGAGCTCGAACTCGCCGAATGAAACGAAGCGCTTAGCAAGAGCCCTCTCTTGGAAAGCCCATCCGCGCTCTGACAATGGACCATCAAAGTTTGCGGAGAACAGCGCCTTCCTGTGGTTCAACACCGGTCGATAGTGGATTTTGCTGAATTTGCGCGGGCTCGCTGAGCAGGGGACCGTCACGCTGCACCCGGAGTAATGGCGGCGGCCCAGGAAGCCCTTTGTACCGTCAGACGCAGACGATGCGCCCAGAACCAGATAGGCGAAGCCGTAGACGTCAGCCATCCTGGCGGCTTCGTACTCCCAATCCAGAACGTCGTCTTGCACGATGCAGAGAGAGTCGATCCAGATGTATCGCATGCCAAGATATCGTGTCACGGCGACGGCATCTTTGAAGGTTTGCGGCATGCTGCTGAGGTCCATCCCGTCTTGATGCAGCCCAATGTTCATCTTCAAGGTTCTGAGTGGCTGAGATGGCCCCCAGCAGTGGCTCAATGCGATGTATCTTTCGTCCTTTTGCGACAGGTTTGCCGTGATGACAAGCTTTGGGGGGTTGGCGGTGACATCGAGGACCCTAGTCGGCAGAGGGTGATCTGAAGGTGAGCAATCGGCGTGTGAAGCCTGGCAATTTTCCATCCAATATTTCAAAAGAAGGAGGCATTCTTCTGAGCCAGCAGTGTCCGACATGTCACGGTCATAAGGGATACCCTCCCATGGAAACCGAGAATCTAGTTCAAGGATAAGTACAACGTGCATTTATGCCGAGTTCACTTGCAGCAAAACCGTCATGCAGAATTGCAACGTACCGGGAAAGTTGTAAAAGAAGATTGTCTCCCGTTCAGCTGGAGGCGTGTTCATGTCTGGCGTATTGGGGCCCAGGAGGAACTGTTTGCGACCGTCGCGAGCTTTGCGACTGTACACAGCAATTTTGCCTTTGTCAAGGTCTGCAAACTCTATCGCGTGCTTTGTCTTGAGCTCATCGTGCAGAGCGACGATGAGATGACAGAAGTTGCAGTATAGGGAAGCATCGGTCCAGGTCCTT
This sequence comes from Colletotrichum chrysophilum, assembly GCF_026319265.1. Lineage (NCBI taxonomy): Eukaryota > Fungi > Ascomycota > Sordariomycetes > Glomerellales > Glomerellaceae > Colletotrichum > Colletotrichum chrysophilum. Next base: position 279,019 of record NW_026517342.1, on the reverse strand, counting down.
AGGCCGTGCTCACGACTTAGGTTCGAGGTACTTTCTGGCTTGAAGCCGCAGGTATCACACCCATTGGTCCTGCGGCCATAGAATGGATTCACATGGCGTCTGATGTGGTCAGGGATCTGGAAGGATGCATGTGGATTCGGCCGAGAAGACGCCATGTCGCGGTTTGTGAACGGAGCTACCGGTGGAGGAAATGGTTCCCGACTGCCGGATCACCTCTTTTCTTCTGGGTCAGCTGACCATGTTTTGCAGAATGATGTAATCCGTGGGGCTTTTTGTATCGACTGGGGGGTTGTGGCAGCCGAGTAAATGGTTCGACTTGTTGGTGCCCTGTGATTGAGCACCAACAGGACTGGGGCTTGCTAAGCTGGGGTTCTCATCGCCGAATTTCGTGAACATCAGACTATTCACTGTATACAACATCACAAGATCATATTAATATATTTGTTCGGAGTGCGATTCAAGGTCGTCAATGCCAAGCTGGGCAGACACTGTACACCAACAAAGTTAATGATGGGTTAAAATCTCAGGCTTGGTTCATGGTTTACGATGTTAGTTGAGACAGACCTCACTTGTCAGGTAACACTTATCTCACCTGCCCTGCGAGTGCTTGGTTTGCCTGATCACTTACCGCTACTCAGTCTCGCAATATCACGGTGGCATCAGAGACGAAATATTCGAACCTTCAAATCACCAGATATCACCAGCAAATTCACAGCACCACGTGAGAGGTAGCGCACGGCGCAGTCTCATTTTAGAGGTCTTCGACGCTGGACTGTCTCAAATTACATCTTTTGAACTCCGCCATCGCCATCCCGGCATAAATCGTCCCGCACGAAGCTATTCCGTAGGTTCCCACAGAGCTGTTCACGTCTATACGGCCTCGCATCTATTTGCCGCCCTTCTTGGCCTGTAATTGCATTAGTCTCAGATTCTGTTGCCTCAGGGCATGTGTAGAGACTTACGGCTTGCTTGTTCTTCTCATTCTGCTTGCGGCCGTCCTTGAACTCGCCACCAAGCTTGTTGAGGGTGGCGTTGTCCTTCTTAGGGTTGCCGGTCAGGCCCTTGGCTTGCTTAGACTCCTTTGCTTGGGCACCTTGAACCTAATAAGTTCCAATATTAGTACCGAGATCGCATGGTTTGCATTTCCGAGATATCTCACCTTCTTCAGGCCATCGTTCAGTTGCTTGTTCTTGGGGTCGGCGTTCTTCTGGTTCTGGGCACGTTGCTTCTGTCCAGCCTTGATGTCTTTTTGGAGGTTGGCCTTCTCCTTAGGGAAGTTCTTGGTTCCCTCGGCCTTCTGCACCTTCTTGACGTCCTTGGACTCATTCTTCTGGATGTTGATGTTCTTGTCGATGCCCTTGACCTCCTTGGCAGTTGACTTGGAGCTACCCTTGTTGCCGCCGCCACCCTTCTTGCCACCGTTATTGGCCCGCGCCTCAAGTGCCTCGAGAGCTTCTCCGTCTGCCTGTGCCGGTACTGGCAGGGCAGCGACGAAGGAGAAGAAGAGGAAGATGGAGAGGATGAGCTGAGTGAAACGCATTGTGAAAGGTTTTTTAAGAAGGACCGAATGGTATTAATAATAGACCAATAGGATTAGTTGATGAGGGACCAGCCGATGGATGCAAGACGTGAAGGACGTGAAAGTCTGATGTGGATAATAATCAAGGCCGAGAAGAAAGGCGATTTCCGGTTCATATATATAGAGAATCCGTTGACTGTCCCGAGATCACCATTTGCGAGTCATCATCTCTAATGGAGGAGCACATGTGCCGTTGTCCGAGGGACATCGAGCCATCTGGCCATCACCCACTGCAGGATGGCTCCGAGTCCTTCAGCCGCGATGCTTTCGAGATCGTTTCGCTCTTCCGTGATTGAAGCTCCCGGAGTGTCGCAACCCACACGGAGATTGCGCCCGCTCTCTCGTCCGAAGTCAGAAAGTATTGACAAGCGACAAGCTTTTGGGTGGAGTCGAGACGAAGAAAGTTTAGCCGCACATGTGTTTTGGGCTGAACCTAGATGCCAAGGCCGGTTTCCCTTTCTAAGCTTTCGGGACATTATTCCACTTTAGATGCCAAGATACGTGGCTCCCTCGCTCGGCCGCGATTGCGCTGTTTGACGCGAACCTGTCCGTTCATAGGGTGCAGCAAGGCAGGAGGAAACAAACTTGGCTGGATTCAAGATGGAAGCCACACTAGGTCCAAGTTGGTAATAGCTCTCTGCGAAGCGGGAAGTAAACTGAAGATGTCACGCTTCATCCCAATGACCTAGTAGACAGCAATCTGAAATCCTGCCGCCTCGCACAAACCGAGGTTTACATCCCATCAAGTAATCACGATGATCTGCGGCATGTTGTGAGAGTCAGAATCTGCTCATAGAGAAGGAGGTCACGGGGGCAGAATCACTTCATTCCGGTTACCGAGGCCGTGGCGCCACAAAGTCGCCGGTCGACTGGGACGAACTCTGCAGATCAGGGCGATCATATCAGGGCAAAAGATGCCTCTTGCATGGTCCGTCAGACCGCATTCGTAACATGAGGCCTACGTCGGGCTTCTCCAAACGAATAACAGGGCACCCTCCACATGGGCCCCCGAAAACGAGGCTCCACATCCGTACCAGGACAAAGTGAGTAGCGGATGCTCATCCGGTGTCTGGCAGACTGTAAACACGCTACTCGCGGCTCCCGCCGCCCTGCGAGGCGTGCGGCCGGCCTCCACCTTTTCTCCGCGTTGCCGCCTTCCCCGCGGCAAGGTGGAGTGCAAAAGAAAGTTTAAGCTATCGGGACTTGACATAATTCTCGCGACATAAACTCCTGACTAGTGCCGAAAGCCCTAAGCTTCTTTTTCATCGTTGTTTTAGCCATGTTGGAGGATTAAGCTTATCGCCCGCTAACTTCTTATGACGCTGCCATGCAGGAAGGAGTAATTATGCAAGGGGATTAGAGCCCGACTTTGAGTCCTTGGTGTCTTTGACCGGGGTGTCTCCTGGGTGATCTACCGATCCTCGTCTGAAGATTGTGCTCACGACAATGTTACCACATGATCTCCGTCCGTCCAAACAACACCGCCAAGAAAGGTCCGTCGCCAAGAGCTGCCAATGATGTGCCGTTCACTGCACCGTCGATCCCTCTCCGAGCGCTCGGCTCCGTTGACGAGTCAAACACTTTCCTTCGCATTATTCTCTCATCACAACCCATGACTAAAAAGCCCTTACTCGTCAATCCGATCTGGCCTATTCATTGCGCGTCAACCAGCACAGAAGCAGGTCTAGCCGTAAGTAAGGCGTACCGTCTCATCACTTGCCCCCCGTTTCAAGCGCGCGCGCGTTCAAGGTTGAGGGCCTCCCCGGCGCTAGTCGGAGCTTATTAACGAGCGTTGAGTCTCAGGATAACGGGACTGCAACTTCCCGCGCCTGTCTCATGCGCAACATTCTCAAGGCGCTCAAAGCGACGATGCGGGCAGAATTATAATTTGAGGCTTGCTGCATAGTGCGTGCAGGCGGCAGATCACCATCCCCTTTTCGGCGTGACGCGTGGTCGGAAATACGGCAAGCTGAATCCCACTTGCGCCGGGTCATCCCAACTATATGCCGGCGGCATTTAGATAAGTTCCGGATATGGCCTTAAGGGTGTGTAGAGCTTCTAAATGCTAATTTGAGGCACCTTACGCCTCGTCGACACGGTCAACCTCACGAATGTTTTGGTTTAGACTCTTCCCATCGTCCGCCTTCGCCTGTTGGCTGTGAACCTGACGATCACCTTCATATCCACTAAGTGGCAGAGTTAGCTAGTTGCACCGAGATGCACACAGTCTTCGGAGGAAGCAGATGAGAACATACAATAGTGTATCCATCTGGTCAATAGTGACACCCTTGGTCTCAGGAAGAAAGAAGAATGCCCAAATCGTGGCCGTTAGCATCCAGCAGGCAAAGAAGAACCACACGCCATAGTCGAGACTGCTGAAGATGTACGGCAACGCTTTCGTGATGATGAACTGAATGAGCCACTGCGTGAAGGCCGCGAAGGTTCCCGTAAGATTTCGAAGAGCGCCGGGGAAGATCTCAGCCGAAACGATCCAACTAAGAGGAGTTAGTATTGCAGTCACGCAATTGCATCTAGTCGCGACTTACGGAATACCGTTAAGACCAAAAGACCAACTAGGGGAGCCTGTGTTAGCTTAATTTTAATTGTTTATGCAATTTAAGGGCTGAAGTTAGGACTTAGAGACGAAATAAACTCACAAGACGGAATAAATCATAATACCCGCAGTAGCAGCTTGGCCACCAGATTTAGTGGACGACGAGAGTTCACCACCTGCAGCAATAATTGGGGCCGGGTTTCCGACCTGAAGCTGTTAGAGGCTAAAACAGGATTTCGTGATATTCCAGAAGAAGCTTACCTTTACATAAGCACCGACAAACCACAAGCAAAGTGAACACGCTAGTGAAGATATGATCGTTGGTCGACGGCGACCCCAAATGTCGATGAGAGCTCCATAGAAGATGATGGAGGCGACGGCCTTGACCAAACCATAGATTCCGGTGTACAAAGCTACGTCGGAGATACCAATAGAGCCGAAGAGTGTTGGAGAGTAGTAGTTGATAGCTGACAGTTTGTTAGAGACTGTCGATTTCGGCATGAAACGCGACGGATGTAGAGAATATCTGTGGCGAGGAATGCTTCAAACTTACCTGCGGCACCAGACATGTTCTGCAAAGTGAAGGCAACAAACACAAGCAGAAGGCGGTTCCACATGCCCTTTCGCGACAGCTCAGACAGAGAGCCGCGGATGTATGCCCAGAACCCGTTGCCATAAGCCTTCGCGACGGCCGCTTCCTCAGCAAGTCTCGCGCGGATCATTTCCACCTCTTCTTGCATGTACTGATGGTCTTCCGGAAGATGTCGGAGCGCCATGAGGACCTTTGCTCCCTCTTCCTCCCGTCCCTTTCTGTAAAGCCACAGCGGCGACTCGTGCAGGAAGAAGCCTCCGATGAGCAAGCCACCTGCAGGGATGAGCTGGACGGCCATGGGCAGGCGCCAGGACGCGGAGCTGTTCGGATTCATGTTTTGGTTGATACCGTAGTTGATCCAGAAACCAATGAGAGACCCGGTCTGGTATGTGACTTCAAACAGGCCGGTGAGGATACCACGAATTGAGGGAATGGATAGTTCGGCGATATAGGACGGCACAGTCGCGGTGATAACGCCGCAGCCCCAGCCGGTCAAAGCTCGGCCGGCGTACATTGATGCTAAATCATTCGTGGCAGCGACCATGGGAATCGCGCCCGCGAGGAAGACTAGATTGCTGATGATGAGGGCCCATTTACGGCCGACATATTCGGTGACTTTGACAGTTAGCCTGGCTTCATCGTTACGAGATAGCTACGGCTTCATACTAAAGAAACACATAAGTGCGCCGCCGAGCGCGCCAGCCTGGAAGGCCGAAGTGATGTTTGACGATATCTCTTTCGACGTAGCCGAAGTGATGCCGAAGTCTCGCACGAAACTTGCTCGCGCGATCGTTGTTCCGATGAACGCCGAGTCGTATCCAAACCTAGGCAGAAAGCATTAGTTAGGGGCCATTATCTTCCGTCTTCTCTGCTGCGGGTAACCTGAACCAAAAAGCTTAGGAACATACAGCAGGGATCCTGTCGCAATAATCGCAGACTCGATGTAGAGGCGCCAATTGTACACCTCCTTCGGCGTGGGCCGATCCTCGACCGCGCGAAAGCTGCCCATCCTGCGTTACTATTGGTGAGCCCTAAGAGGCTGGCTGGGTTGGTTGAAACGTTGCGACAAGCTTCAAAGCTGTATGCGAGTCTGTTTTAAGCTTTCGAGACCTTGACCAGCTGCATACAATCACGCGCGCATTGCAGGAAAGAAACAAAAAAGTGAGCAAAAGCAGGAGAAGGTTCCGAGGAAGACGAGGTTCATCCTCGATTTCCGCTACTTATCCCCGCAGACGATCACCCTTCCCCCCGTCCCACACTCGGTCCATGGGTGCGGGGGAAATCTGGGGAATGGCGCGCCTGCCTCGCGAGTCTGGCACTCTGGTTTTGGAGATGGCAGGGGTTTGTGTGGCCGCGCACGTCGCCCTCATTAACCCGACACCGACGAATTTCCAAGGCAGAGTTGCACCAATGGGGCCGACCTGACCCGAGAGGCAGGGAAGCTGGTGAGGAAACGGCGTGGCAATTGGAGAAGGGCCTGGCGATGGTGGGGTTGTTGGAGCTGAGTGCCGTCAGGATTGGACAGTTCGATCCCGTTCCTGGCTCGGTGGCTGGGGTCATGAGCGAGAAAATCTCGGTCGAGCGGTGAGGAGTTCAAGGTAAAGCGTTCACCCAGAATTAAGGCACGCTCAAACATTCTTGGGACGGTTGAACATGATCAGCTCAGTTTTTATATGATTGTTCCCAACTAGTTTGAAATAACTTGTTTCTTCTAACACATGTCAAGACCTCAGGTAATGACAATATCTACACCTATCACGACATGAAAGTATCAAAATTGTATGAATATCTTCACTTCATTGAAAGAGAGAAAACACAGATTGCTTGCCATGTTGTCTGATTTGAGGATGGTTTGTCAACAACCCTGCTCACCTTGAAACGCATCCCCGGTGTCCAGGTCTCCACCCCCACTTGCCTTAATACCGTCGCGGAGAAGTTCCGAACCTAATGCCAACGATTGTTCACGATGCAGGTACAGCAAGAGCACGTGGTAGTGTTGTTGGTTTTGTTTAGTCGCCGGCACGTCCTTTAATCCATCAAGGACGTTCACGCGGAGCTGATTACAATATACCCCCTGAAAGAGTGTAAGCGTGGTACTTTGCCCTAGTAAGTGTATATAACTGGTTAAGGTCTGACAGCGAATAGAGAATCTATACTAAGTAACTCAATAGAGAGCGTCGATTCTAGCGGAGCACTTTACTAGTATAGAGGGTAACAAACATTTAGGGGTCGTATTGTACGTACGAAAAGGAAACGGAACATCGTATATGTAAACAAAATCAACTCCCCCGAAGTAAAACACGCGCATCGCCAAGTCTAGTGATGTTCATTCCTCGCAGTCCACTGAACAGAATTCTTACTACGTAGTAGTGAAAATCCGAGGCTCTGGTTAAAAGCATACTGTCGCCGGAAGCGAAAGAGTCGAGTTTCATCAAGTGACAGCCAAAGCACCTAATCTTCCAGATGATGCCAAACTGCCTGAACTCCTATTCCTCCTTTCTTCTACCAACATGGACAGCTGGCACACAGAGCAGCGCAGCTCCCAAGCAGATACTCAACCCGCTAAAGAGCTGACCGCGACTATAATCATTCGTCGCAGTATCGACAAGAACACCCGCAATCGGTGCCCCAATCAACGCCGCAAACGCAACAAAACACCACATCATCCCCGTCCTAGCTCCGACAACGTTGGCATACGGCGCGAGTCTCGGTACAATAGCATTCGGCAAGGCCACAGCGATCCCGGACATGAACCCGACTGAGACGCCCCAGATGGTTATGCCCGTCACATCGCGGATGCCAATCCACCCCAGGATGAGCGCCCCGAGACTCAGACACCCGACTATCAGGACCCATACAGGCCCGATGGTGCGGACTTGCGCGATCCACGCGGGCAGGATGCGTCCGGCTAGCGAGCCGGCGTTCATGTATGCTAACAGGTAGAAGGCGAAGTCGGCGCTTGTGCCGAGGGAGAGCTGGGCGTAGGGGGCGACGATGAAGGGCGGGATCCAGTAGCCGAGCTCGACGAAGAAGAGGCCGAGGCAGAAAAAGAGGTAAGGTGTGTCTTTCAGGGCCGAGGAGTCTAGCAGCTCGCCCCCGCGCCTGCGGGGAGGATTTTGGATGGGATCTGGGCGGAGGAGGATTAGGGCGAAGAGCGAGGTGACAAGGACCAAGACTCCGAAAATGCGATTGACCCAGGGAAATCCCATGCGCGGCTCGAGATTCCGGAAGAGAATGGGGAAGAGGACCCCGCCCACGGCTGATCCGGTTGCTGCGATGCCAGTGGCGATGGGGCGCTTGGTGGTGCAGGCGTTAGAAACGATTGAGACGCCAGGTACGTAAAGTAGCCCACTTCCTAAGATTGCGTTAGCTCCATGAATAACAGGTATCAAGAATTATTGCCACTTGCCGACGCCAATGCAAACACCTTGAGAGAGAACAATGTGAAAATACTCCGCTGCCAAGCTGAGCATGAAGAAGCCAAACACGACAAGGAAGCCACCGACGGCGAGCAGACTTCTGATATATCCGCTATCGTACAGAGGACCTGCCAGAATACCGGTGAAGCCCAGTAGAAAGACTTGGGTAGTGCCGATCCATGATATCGCCGAAGGCGAGGTTGAGGCGAGTTTCTCGGTCTGATAGTACGCCTGGTAGGCCCCGTAGGTTGACGCGATGCCGTAGGTGTTCATGAAAATGAGCCAAGAGCCCCCGACTTTGAGCCAGGCTTTGCCTCCATTTGGGCAGTTGGGAAATTGGGAGACAGTGTTTGAAGCTGGTTCTTGTGTTGCGTCGGGGACTCCCTCGGTGAGGGTCCTTAGCATGATAGTTTCGGGTTCTGCGGAAGTCATGGCACACTCAATCTTCCGTGATCGTCTTGAGGGTATATCCGAGACGTCACGATAGACGTCGAACGACTCTTGGAAGTCGGACTTGCCCAAGGGATGGCGGGACGTCCCATGCTAGCCACGTGTCGCCGCAGGTGATAAGAGATCCGCTGGCACGAGCAAGCGGGGTAAGGCAGCATTCCTCCGTCATGATCTTCAGCTTGCATAGCCGAGTGCCATTGAGTGCAACTTATAGGGATGAGGCTCTCAATTCTCATCTAAGTCTGTAAAGGTAAGATCGCCCACCTCGTGGACTCCGTAAACTGCGGTCCGATGTCCATGTAGGGTGGTTTTCAGGAGTGGTTGCTAATTTGTTATGTACATCTCCCAGTGATTTGCTTCTACTTGTGATAGTGAACAATAGTTCTGAAATGACAAAGATGACATTCTGCTTCGGAAGGCATCTGGCTATGGCGGACAGGTCCATTTGGAAGGTACGACTTTACCAGTCGTGCTAGTTACTCGAAAATTGCGTTCACGCAAGCTGCTTATCCAAGGTCAAGTGAAAAATGAGCTGTTTGGCTCAGTCCACAATTCTACGAGGATGGAACACGCTCTTGGACTGCAAATATACGGAAACGCACCGGAACTTGGAATGACGATCCGGCGAAGCTTGCGGATTGTCGAGCGGAAGACTGGGCGCTCGGCCCCGGTGATGCGGGCCGCGCAAAATTGCGGGTATCGGCCCCGCTCCACCGATCGAAAACCGGGATTCCGCTTCCAACTCGCGGAAATGACCGATAGCTCGTAGTTTATAGCTTTTGGGTTTGCACACACTGCGGGCGAAGAACCCTTTGCACTTACTGAGAGTTCTGCCGTTGACGAGACCAGAGAAGAAAGAAAAATCAGAAGATTGCGGAGATGCGTTCTTCCGTCGGCAAACCCGGGGGGTTTCGCCCACTCTCCCTGTCCCGCGCGTGATTCCTCATCATTGTCGACTGCCGACAGACCGACTCCAGAACCATCCGATCGGCTTCGCATTAGCGACAAAACCTGCTGAGGCTGGCCGGCGGGACTGATGAGTAAATATAGCGAGAATTTGACAGCTCGCGATGGGCCATCAGCTCACTAGCATTCGTTCTGGAAGCATTCTTGCGTGCGCTCATGACCAACAAAACCTGACTCTGCATCCCACTATTCCCCCACACTGCCTCCGCAAACTCATTTTAATGCCTCCGCAGAACTCTATTGCCCCAGTGGAAGTCGTCCGAACGACAGCGCGAGCTTGGGCCAGAAACCACCCGATTGACTGGTACGAACGACGCAAACAAGACGCAGTAAAGAACAGGGTGCTGGCACATGTACCAAGGTCGGAATGGCATGGCGCGTGACAGCCCCCAAAATTCGCACCAGATCCAACGAGATCCATCTGGCGGCGGGGCTGGTCTGGCGATTCTTCGGCCGTTTAACCTTGCGTCCCCCCATGTGTGGTAACAGCGAGCAAAGCACCGCTGGAAATTGCAAATCCCCACGAAGTCATGCGCCCATGTTGGAGTTGGCGGTTTGGCTACGCGCCTTTTTGGTTGCCGGTCTGCTTCTTCTTGCATCGCAGCAGTGGCTGGCCAGTCAGACGACGAGCCCTGGCTGGACAGAGACTTCCGGGGAACGAAAGACGTGCAGCTATGCTTCGTGCTAGGTTGGCTTATCATGCATGCGAGAGCGCGATATGAGGCCAAGAAACAAACGCCCAGGCCAGCCCGTTTGTTTTTTTTCTTCTCCCCCAGTCCATCCGCACGAGGAGTTTCAGCGAACTATGTCCCGACCGACCCCCGCGACTCCGCATCTCCCGCAATTTCTCCCTCCTTCAACACCACCAACAGTGCCACTACCCACCGCCGCCGGGGTAGCGCGTCTCCAGTCCGGCTTGGCCGCCCCGCGATTCCCATCCCCATACCAGCGACTTCCCGACCGCGTGGTGCAGTTCCTTTCGGCCCGCAACTTCAGTCCAAGGAACGACCTTTCCCTTGGCTCGTGTGCCCATAGTAGGCAATCTTCGACTAGCCATCGTCAATTCGTCATGACCAGCTTCGCCGAGCCGCAGTAGCCCGGGATCATGACTCCGTATCCTTGCGTCTAACGGCGGAGACTCAATCTTGGCTCCGGCCCTGGCTGACGTCGTATCGACGGCCTGCCTGACAGCCTCTTCCCCGGGTGGAATGGGAATTGGATGGGGTCGGATCGTCTGATGCGCGCCGCCTGGTTCGTTGGTATATAAGATGAACCGCTCACGGTTCACCGTCCAGAAAGTCTGGGACGTCAAGCGGCGGATTTACCAGTCTCTACAGCACAGCATGGCAATTCTCAAGGGTAGCGCCGTCTTCACGGCCATCGCGTCTCTCGGGGCCATTGCGGTCCCCGCGGCGGCGACTGTGCCGACGACCATCACGCCCGAGTACCTCGCGACGGCGGGCAACAACACCCTCTTCACGCGCTGGAGGCCGCGCTCGCACTTCCTCGGGCCTCACAGCTGGATGAACGACCCCTGCGGCGCCGTCTACGACCCGGCCACCGAGACGTACCACCTGCACTACCAGTTCCATCCCAACCACGTCAACTGGGGCAACGTCTCCTGGGGCCACGCCGTGTCCAAGGACCTCTTCCACTGGACTGACGTCCGCGACTGGTCCAACGACTCGTCTGTTTCCCTCGCCGCCGGCAAATACCCCTCCGGCCCCCTCTCCCAGTTCACCGGCACCACGCAGGTGGTCAACACCGAGGGCCAGAACGACGGAACCCTCCTGACGTTCGGCACCGGCATCCACGCCCTGCCCACGAACTGGAAGCAGCCGTACATCACCGGCACCGAGGTCCAGGCCATGTTCACCTCTGACGACCACGGCGAGACCTGGCAGGAGGTCGGCACCGTCATCTACGGGCCCCCCGAGGGCTGGAACGTCACCGGCTTCAGAGACCCCAGCTTCTTCCCCTCCACCGACCTCGATGCCCTGCTCCAGGTCGCCGAGCCCCACTACTACATGGTCCTCGGCTCCGGCCTCAAGACCGGCGACGTCCCCGCCACGCTCCCCGGCGCCGCCCGCCCCGGCTTCATCGGCCCCCGCATCCCCCTCTACTCTGCGCCCGCCTCCAACCTGACCGAGTGGACCTTCCTCGGCGCCCTCTGGGAGCCCGCCGCCAACTCCTCCCTCGGCGCCCCCGACGTCACCGGCTCGTACGGCTACAACTTCGAGGTCAGCTCCTTCTTCGACCTCGCCATCGGCAACTCCTCCGACAAGGCCTGGTTCGTCTCCATGGGCGCCGAGGGCGGCAACACCACCTCCCACTGGAAGGAGCAGTGGGCCCTTTGGAACCGCGGCGACGTCGCCCGCCGCGACAACGGCTCCGTCGAGTTCACGCCCACCTCCGGCGGCGCCCTCGACTGGGGCATCTCCTACGCCCAGGCCACCTGGAAGGACACCCGCTCCGCCAACGGCCGCCGCGTCATGTGGGGTTGGGCCAACGAGGACATCGCCTCCGACTACGCCTTCAACACCTCCAAACAGCTCGGCTACCAGGGCGCGATGAACCTGCCCGTCGAGCTCTTCGTCAAGGAGACCGCCGGCGTCCTCAACTGCGGCGAGCAGCAGGACGGCTCCCACTGCATCGAGAGCTGCAACGGCTACACCGCGCAGACCCTCGGCCTGCGCCCGCTGCCCGACGTCATCGCCCTCCTCCGCGAGGGCGCCGCCGAGCAGGACATCGAGGTCGGCGAGCTCACCGACGCCTCCAAGTCCGTCGTCGCCGACCTCGGCTCCTCGTACGAGCTGACCGCCACCCTCTCCGGCGCGGACCTCCTCTCCGGGCCCGCGGGTATCGTCGTCGCGCAGAGCCCCGACGACGCCGAGCGCACCACCATCCTCTTCGACCCCGCCGCCTCCGAGATCCACGTGCTGCGCGACCGCAGCTCGCTCCTCCCCAACTTCAACAACGCCACCTTCGTCGGGCACTTCCAGCCGTACGAGATCCACGCGAAGGGCAGCAACACCACCGCCACCGAGGACCTGACCTTCCATGTTATTCTCGACAACTCGCTGCTCGAGATCTGGGTCAACGAGCGTTTTGCGCTGACGGCGCGCATTTACCCCTCGCGCAACGACAGCACCGGCCTCAGCTTCTTCGCCGGTGATGCCGCGCAGCCCAGCGGTGCTAAGGCCAGCTGGACGGACGTCAAGGTCTGGAAGGGCCTGGCGGAGGCGTGGCCTGAGAGGCCGGAGGACACCAGCGTGCCGTTGGTGTGGGACACCGCGGAGCAGACGAACAACTACACGTGGTGGGCGGGATACTAATGATGCATCCTGGGAAGGGCCAGGCATGATTTAATGCATGATTTAGACGCAAAAGTAATCTTTATAACTTAAATACAAGTATTTGAAGTAATATTTCGAACCTTCCTTTATGATGATCTAGTGGTGCATAGGTAAATACTATTTGTTTCGCCTGGTAGCTCTCACCTGATGCAGCGCTCCTGTTCATAGAGACGACATCAAACGACTGTCTCAGCAGGCATGTGGTCCCTGTGAAGAAAAAGTAAGGGAACAAAAAAATCAATCTGCATGTACAACAAAAAATGAAAAATGAAAGGGACGAGACTCGAACTCGCGCGGGTTGCCCCACCAGGAAACAGATGTTAAGCTGACCTTAACCTGGCGCCATAACCAACTCGGCCACCCTTCCGTATGGTGATCTTGGTGATCCGTTGTTGCATTTGGTGCGACTGCAAGATCGCCATAAGCCCTAGAGTGGAGCCACGCGGGCGCTGTGTCTGAGCTGTGGTTAGCGTGGAGGAGCAGGCCTGGAGAGAAATGTCCGAGTGGGACCACGATGGCGGCAGCCGTTGCCGCTAAGCCGGCAGCTGAGGGTGGGAGAGAGGCACCATGAGTGTTGTTTCTTGGGAAAACAGGTTGTTTTGGCAGGATTAGCTCGGTGAGGTGTTGGATCGGCTGGTCCAGGCGAGAGGCTGGTCTCCAACCCCGCGGGTGAGGCTGGACTAGTTGTGTCTCTAGGATTCAAGGGATAAACGAGGATAATAAGGTTCAAAGCAAAATGCCGGGGAAAGTTGCTGTGTTATGTCTGCGTTCTATTTAGAATGCATCCGTTGAAGCGATTGAGAAACACGCATCGAGCGGTCATTTTACTCTCAAGAGACTTACATGGCCTCCACTCCGTCGAGAGCGCAGTCCACGACATCCCCACGATGGTGTTGTCCATTGATGATATGACTTCCGAATGCAGTAGCTTGGCTCTAGTCCCTCGAGACAAACACGAAGAGACCAGCCAATGATCGCCCCCATCGAGCTCGGATGATGTTCAACTTCCCTTACTTTCAGGGATCGAACGTGCGGTGCGGCCTCTCCCTTCTGCATCAGGAATGCAGCTGCAGCAGCTGCAACAGCAGCCGTCAAACGGGCAGGCGAGAGGATCCAATCATCCGGTAAACAGGTGTCATTCCTTCCCGCGTAACCCATCCATGTGGAGATCTTCCGCGTGTGATCATCGCGATCTCCCTGTCGGAGCACCAATCAGTGCATGCGCGTCTCGTGACGTCATGAGGCCGTTGCCCAAAGCGGAAAGCTGTTGCCAGCTACGCGCTTGACGTCGGCGGCGGCTGGATCTAGACCTGGCTCCAAACCATGTTTTGGGAGCTCATTGCAGCTTCAAAATAACGAGGGGCTCCCTGGCTTTTGCATCCAGGACCACCCTTTGGTCTCCATCCCCGACATCCTGCAGACACCATGTTCAAGGGACACTCAACAGAAGAAGACGAGCAGCTGGCGGCGCAGCAACAGCCGCCGCCAGCAACTGCTGCAGCTGCACTCCAACCAATCGTGGACCCCTCAAATACGCCAACTCAATCGGACTTTAGCTACTCGAGCCAATCCACGATGGGACAGGAACCGGAGATCGTGGAGGCACATGAGGACGAGAGGCCCACGGACAGCCACCACCTTGCAGACATGGCGACCAAGGAGACGCCAATCGAAGAGAAGGGACATGCGCAGATGGACCACAACGAGGTCGAGGTCAAGAACTTGGGCTGGAACACCCACGCCAAAGAGGTCGCGCAGCCGATGGTCGGTGGGTTGTCAAATGAAGAACTTTGGATCCTCGTCCGACGTTTCGACAAGGTAGGGGCCTGGACACACGCCATGACTGAATGATGTGCCATTGGTGGCCGATACTGATGTGCCCCTAGCAAGTATTTCACGTCAAATCGATCCCAGAACCACCGGTAAGCTTCGTCCAATGATCCCATCAAACCCTCCCCGGTTTAAGGTTCTGACACCCTGCAGCTGGCATCTCTCGACCTGAACATTGCAGACGAGGAGGAATTCTCGCCCGACAAGCTTCGAGCCCACGTTGAACGCCTGTACATGACAGTTATCGTTGGCGCATTCTCATTCTGGAAGCACATCGTTCGCATCCGATCGTGGCGCGAGTGGAAGCGCACTTCGGCCTTTCTATCCGTCTACACCGTCGCATGGCTGCTTGACTTTGTTATCCCCGTGCTCGTCAGCTTCCTCATTGTCCTTGTCCTAGTTCCCGAAGCCCGCACCTTTTGCTTCCCTCCCGCCCCCGCATCCCTCATCGATAGCAAGACTGGCGGCGTCAAGAAGCCTGCGTCAGGCGTCCTCGCTTCAGACGACTCCATAACGGGAGCCCCCGAGAAGCATGCAGGCGAAGCCGTGGAACAGGAAGCGCATAGCTTCGTGACAAGCATTTCATCGCTGGTTATCAGCACCGCGGCGGGCAAACATCCTCAAGGCGATCCCCACACCGACACCGCTGCGCCGGACCCTACTAATATCACTGAAGATGTCGTCAACGCCAAGGACAAGACCGGTGGGGCTACGTCGCCTACTCACCACGACAAGACCAAGAAGCCGGTCTCTGAGACGGTCTGGACCCAGGCGAGGCCTGTGATGCATGCTATTGCGGACGTGAGTAGACATGTATGCCAGCTTTGGTAGAGGCATATCTGATTTTTTTCAAAGTTGGTTGATACGTACGAACGATTTGGAAACGCCCTCAGCCCGACACCACCATTCCCCCAACAACGGCCCCGACTTATCCTGGCCAGCATCCTGCTCCCCATGCTCCTCGGATCGCTCTTCACAACTTCCTACATGCTTATCAAAGGAACCGGATTCATCGTCGGCTTTACCTTCTTCGGCGACCCAATTATCCAAAGAGGCCTGGTGTTTATCAACCGGTCAGTCTTCCTGTCAACTCTGATTGCTCGCGTGTCTAAAGTATGTCAATGTCCAGCACCTACCCTCATTGGAAAAAGTATGTTGAATTGCGAAACACCATTCTCAAGGGCATTCCCACAAATGCCCAGCTTACGATCACGCTGCTCCGTATTGGTGAGAGAAACAAGGCGCCCCTGCCGCCGCCGCCCGTTTCCTCGACACCCCCCCCTGATGAGCCTCACGCCACTGCGGGTCAAGGCCTAGAGCACCTCGGTAAGTTTAAACGGCGTCCTGCGCAAACCCAACGACTCACGAACTTACAAGGCGTCGACCAAGACGAGATAGACGAAGCCGTCCAGCCCGACGAAGCGGCCCTCGCCCCGGCGGAGTCGGAGACCGAGGAGCACAAGCAGAAGAAGGGCCACCGGATTTTGAATTTTATCAAGAGCACCGCCAAGGGCGGAATCAATACCACACTCGCCGCGGACAAGGTCAAGGCCAAGGTCGGAGCCAAACACGCAAAGGACCGCCTCGGCGTCGTCAAGAAGCAGCCCGATCCTGAGAAGGGTCCGATCAGCTTCCCGGCAAGATACAAGGGTAAGCGCGGTCACGCGTTTATCACGGCAACCGCTACGACTCCGGCGTTGAGTTGGACAACGGAGGCGGAAGATGTAAAGCCTGTGTGGTCTGTCGCTATTGGGGATATCCAAGTAAGAATATGCTCCACAAAGCTTAGGTCGCCACGTACTAACATGGTTTCACAGGAAATCCGCAAGGTTGGAGGTCTCGGATGGAAGTCCAAGATCTTTGTGGGATGGGCGACGGATCGTGAGATTGCTGATGGTCTCGTCATCACTGATACCATGGGCAAGGAGCATCATCTCACTGCGATTGTTACTAGAGACGAGTTGTTCAACCGCCTGGTTGCAATGGGAGCCCAGATGTGGGAGGCGTGGTAGTTGCAGGGGAATGACTTATGACGAACAGAGAAACGATAAACGTGTACTAGCATATGTGATTTGAGCGAATTCAATAACATCACCGAAATACCTTTGAAACAACCCAAATTGATAAAATCTACGAGATTTCATGGAAATAGAAACCTCCTCAGCTTTGGTGGAAGTTACAATGGCGCCAACCACGCAGGGGTAGACCCTAAACTTCCGATGACCTCATCCCTCGATGCTTGCAGATCGTCTTCTACCTAGTTCCTTGCCAGCGCCACAAAACGCGTCCACGTCTGTGTTCGCGAATCCCTGAACCGTTTCGCCAGCACATCACGGGTTACATCACCCGCATCTTGCGCTGAACAGCAACTGCCCGAGATCAAAGTGCCTTCCCCGCAATTGCAGACTACTTCTCAACCTCAAAATGCCTCGGCGCGGTACTTCATCACGCGGCGGTCGCGGAGGAAAGGCCGCTGGCGAGGCCGCCAGCGGGGCCGCTAAGCGGAAGCGGGACGCGTCCGATGCGGGGAACTTGGATGGCATCCAGAAGCGGAGGACCGACAAACGCAGCATGGAAGAGGGCCGCGAATGGCAGCATTAATATTACCAGGGCGTCAGCGTCAGTGACCTTCCCGGCATGGGGTGCGGGTGGTGTAGGCTCATCACACCAGAGGTTCCGTTCCACTCACCGTTCACTTGCAAGGGCCATATTGAGAGCATGTCTGGAACGGAGGGGCCTGGCAGCGGCGGGCTTCGTCTCTGTGGCCCCAAGAATTACATGGGTGATGATAAGGATGGTGTCTTTGATGCAGTATTCATGATACCTTACAAGCACATCGGTAGGCATTATCCCCTCTCTAGTTGTGTACTACTTCTCACCACGTCACAGAGCAAGTATTTATACTCCCTAATGTGTCCAAGACCTCAGTAAGGAGCAAGCTTACGAAGTCATTATCGTACCAACTGGCGCCACGGGATCATCATCCATCAAACGAGAGTATCCGCAGATGATATCGTTCACCTGGCCCGAAAAGAAAGCGGATAAAGAGTTGGGCGGCACAGTTGGTGAGGCCGCAGATGGCAAGAAGGACACCTACAGCACCGTGCTCAAGCAGGTCCTAAACGACCAGCTGAAGGCTTTCGACAAGGAGGTCATTGACCCCGGCGAGGACCCTCATGCGAAACTGATGGTAGGCGAGGAGGTGACTCTCTCACCACCGTCAGATGCAAGATTCAAATCCGACGTTGACGGTAAGCGCGGCTTGATTTGCTGTATGCGGCTACCAAACTGACGGCCTCAGGACGCATCCGCTTCTTGAATGAAGGCATTCTTTTCACCGCGGAGACGCAGAGGCTGTTCCTTCCCTTCAATTCCTTGGAGAACGTCATGCTCATACAAGCCCGCGTCGGCAAGGGGAAGACTGTTGGACTGAGTCTGGTCTGCAGTGCCACTGAGCCGTTCTACAAAGACGAGGAGGAAGGTGGTAGTAAGACCATGATGAAGTTCCGTGGCATTGATTATTCACTGATGGATGGCCTCGAGGAGTATATGAAGGCACACGATATCCAGGTTATGCTTTGTGAGCAGTCCTTCTATGATTACAAGAAGGACAAGCCGATGACTGGATTCATGCCGCTGATGAGATGAGATTTCTCACTTACATGAGCATTCGTGTTCTTGCCAGTTCAATGGCAGCAGATGAGTTCCTATAGAATGCAGGGGTAGACTTTAAGCTCCCGGTGACCTCGCTCCAGGATGCTTGCAGGGGTTGACCGCCTTCTCTCTTGCCCCGCCACAAAATGCGAGCGCGATTAGATACCTCCCTTCAGCCCGACATTCACAATCGTAACAGACAACACCGCTTTCACAAATCCAGACTTCATAAGCGGGCACTAAACCGATTAAAGCTTACCCGTACCATTATAGACAGATCTCATTCGGCATCATGGCTGCACGCGGATCCTTGTCCGATTGTCGTACGCCAGAAGAAAAAGCCGCCGCCAGGCGCAAGCTGGAGCGCATGATGGACCCCGCCGACGCGGGAAACCTGGACGGCGTTCAGAAGCGGAGAACCACCAGTAGCGCCGAAAGCCGGGAGGCAGGCTGCGCATGGGAACAGCAGTACTACCAAGGCGTCAGGTCTTCCAAATTCCCCGGATTGGGGTGTGGTCTCTATGCATTCGGGACCCCGCGCGTACCTTTTCAAGCGCCCTTTACCTGCGACGGCAGATTCGAAGTTATGTCGGGACTCGGCGGACCTCGAAGCGGCTCCATCCGCTTTTGCGGTCCGAAGGACTATTGGGGCGTCACTAAACCCCCCTTTCCTAGGCTTGACGCAATCTTCATGTTGCCATTCAAGCATGTTGGTGAGTTGATCTTGCGCCCTCAGGCGGTCCGTCCTCTTACTTTGTCACAGAGCAGATTATCGTCATGCCAAACCTATCCATTTCAGTGACTAAAGATGAGGCGTATCAAGTTATCATCGTTCCTACAGGCGCGGTAGGCGCGTCTTCTGTGAAGAGAGAATACCCTCAGATCATCTCATTCAGCTGGCCAGACAAGGCGGCAGATAAGGATCTGCACAGCCACGAGGCCGCAAACCCCGAGAAAGACACCTACCTTTCCGTGTTTGTGAAGGCTATGAACGATCATCTTAAGCCGTTCAACAAAGCTGTGATTGACCTCACCTCCGATACTGGAAGAGGGTCTGCGATTGAGCGGACCGCAGTCTTGTCACCACCGACCGATTCGAGGGTCAAAGCCAAGACCAGAGGTAACAGCACGAAACCCCATGATTTGCGGATAGAAGATGCTGACCTCACCAATGCCAATTGTACCTCATGAACCAAGGCGTCTTCTTCAACTCCCATTCGCACAGAGTTTACCTATCTTTCGATTCTGTGGAGAAAGTAATGACCATCCTTGCTCACGACATGAAAGACCAGGGCAAGGTCGCCGGCCCCAATTTGATTTTCAGCGCGACAGAGCCATTCTACAACGCTGAGGAAGAAGAGGCAGAAAGTCAGACTCTGATAAAGTTTGTTCAAGTGGATCATACGCTTCTGGATGATATAAAGAATTACATGAAGCAGCACAGGGTCGAGTTGATGCTGTGTGAGCAGTCATTCTATGATTATGAGAATGATAAGCCTGCAACTGGATTCATGCCGATGAGATGATAGCAGACTTAAACTCATCTGTAAAATGGCCTATCTTTTTTGCCATTTCGATGGCACCAGATTCTCAGTGCTGAGACAACGTTGAACAGTATGTGTATCTAGGTACGGCGCCCCACTACGTAATCGAGTCAGTGACTGCCCGTCATCAAAGGGCCACGTCAAGCTTGGCTTCACCGCGATCAATGTAGATTTGGTTAGGTCTGCTATTTACTCAGCGCTCTCGGTGAATACGGATTACCGTTTTGCAGGGTGAACTCCAAATTTAATATCAAAAGACTCCACCAGCCGCGATAGCGGATCGTACTAAAGTTGTCAGGGACTCAATGGCGGGCGGAGGTTCAAACGCCGTCGGCGATGGTGATACTCTCCGAAGTCGAGCCGCAATTATTGGTGCCGTTGATATCTATTGGATATAATAGGATAACTGAAGGCTTGGTCTGGCAAATGGATAAATAGTCTGGATAGACGACGCTCACTTACATCGTTCTTTGACACCATTATCGCAATTCGACATCAGATCTTACTACACTCTTTAGTTGCGCCATCGGTATTCAGTATTTTTATTCGTTCTACAAATATGCGATCAATCACCTTCGTTCTGGTCGTTTTCAACGTTCCGGCAATCTTCGCCGCTTGCAGGACCGTCGTGCAGCCATGCGTAAGCCTTCCGGAGAGACTGTGTACCTCGGGGAGTATCCTTTTGACTGACAGTGTTCCAGACAAACTTCCAGACTTGTTACGCATTGGAGATGCAATCGACCTGTGCTTCTAACGAGCACGTGGGTTCTGGAAGCTGCCAGTCCACAACATCTGCTGCTAACAGCTACGTCACGGTAAGCTCATCTCTCTTCCAACATACAAAGGTCGTGGCTGATGGAGATGTCCAGTGCGATTGCTGTACTTAGATTAAATTGGTCTCTTCGAGGGTATCGGGGTGAAAGACCAGAACTTTCAAAGTTGAAGGCAAGCTCGGGGGAGAAAACGGATCAGCTATCAGGTCATGTCGAAATTTCGTGTATTAAGTCAGGAGATGCCCGCAAAACAAGTCCGTTGGCTCTCAACCGCCAATGATACAATCTGAATAGCCCAGCTTTTGATATCATCCGAAACCTCATTCATGGCCACTATTTCCCCGGCGTAACCTTCTCCGCAAGCTTATCAAAATCCCCTGCTCCAGGCGTCGTCGTGCCCTTGGGCTTTCCCTTCAGATGAACCAAGTAGGCCCCGACGCCAACTCCCACAGCAGCGATCGCTGCCAGGGTAGGCCTTATTGGAGTCAGTAACACACAAAAGAACCGACGTGATCCAAGGAGAACTCACCAACTCTGCGATGCACCGCTTTGGGGAGGCACAGGCTCCTGCCCACCCGGCCCGCCGAGGTCTCCATCATTCGACTTGGCGCTGTCCCATCTCACTTGTCTGGCTGCTGCGATGGGCATTGAGGCCCGCGGAATGCTTCTCGGAATGGCAGCGCGGCGGATTGCAAGGCCTCGTGTGAACGACATTGTGACTTTTGATATTGCTGTCCAACGTGCGAATCGGGGTCGTGTTCAGAGAAGAATGTCTTCCCGGAGAGATCGTTTATGCTCTGGTGGGTGGTACTGTCAATAGAACTGAGTAAAACCAATCAGGTCCAAAATAATTTGAACGGAAGTTGAGAATCGCAATGCTCTCAATGGTGGTGACGACACATTTCACAGGGGGTGCCGTGAGCCGCGGAATGCGTCATCGGTACATCATCTCGAAACCGTCCCCTCTTCTCCCTCCCTCGACTCCAAAGGCAAGGATTCCCCAAAATGCCACTGTCCTTCAACTAGAACTCCCAATTAAAATCCGTCGCGCTAATTAAAAGAATGACATGGGACGGATAGTTTTCAGCTGAAATGTTTCCGTGCAGCGTTCTAGAACAACGAATGCAACTGCATTGGCCTAAGAAGTGTCTTTCAGGTGCGGCTCCTGCAGGGCTCCTTTTCTGCAACGACACACACCCGCATGGATTGAAGTGAAAATTGTAAGATTTGAACGATGATATGCATGGTTGCGTTAATAAGCTCACAGGAAGTATACTGAAATGAATTCCCACCAGACCCTTTAGCAAGACGTATCCATGTGGGCCAAGCGTAGCAGTCAGAAGTCGGGTTCACCTCAAAACCGCATCTACAAGCACCCTTCAACACCCAAAGAACGGACAGCGATCTCACCTAACCCATCCCAAAAACTGGATAAACATTTTCCACAATAACCCAACGCCAAGACTCCATGTTCCGCAATTCAAACAACCAACAACCAACAACCATCCCTCGCCCGACACCCAAAATCCGAGCCCGACCGCCGTTCGTATTCCCGAGCACCAGCCACCCGTTCGGAGATGATAACACTGACACGATCGATATCTCGGAAACGGCCCGAGACATGAGACAGCAAAAGTCTCCGGAGTCGGATCTGCCAAGCGGCGTTGCGGGACGGTGTTGTTGGTCTGATATCGTTCAGCTCGTGGGGGTCACCTCGCCTGCGGGCAGCTCTTGGAGAAAGTGGATGCCAAGCTTGGAGAGGGATAGCTATGGCGGGTTGCAGATGGAGAAAAAAGGAACTCTTACGTATTAAGGGAAATGTAAACAAAGGGATGTAGTCTTCGAGAGTAGCGTGACTGCTTCTCCCGTATACTTGCTATCGTCGTCGTCGTCGTTTTTGTTGACGCTTTCGTCGTCGCTTCTATTATTAGCATTACTGATATCGTCGTTTCCACCATGATTTCAGTTCACATTTTCTCTCTTTACTGTGATTTACTGTTCTGCCCAGTAGAACAATACTTTGCGTGTGTTGAGCAACACAAAAGCATAGCCCCATCAGACACAGGAAAACCGGGCGGTGCCATCGAAAGATCAGAGAAACCTGTGTCATACACAATGCTTACTCGATGTGTTGAAGAAGAAAATGAGAGGTGCTTTTTTTCCTGTGGTATCTAACATGCCTGTGATGCATCCCAAAAGAAACTCATAATGCTGATGCTACCGTCGACGCCATCGCCATGCCATGAACATAAGAAACATATCCCTACAAAGAACAATGCTTCTGTTCGCAAGCCAGGTGTACCCTGAATTGTCTGTTGTCTTTTGTCGTCTCCCGTCGTCGTCGTCTCCCGTCGTCATCTCCCGCCGCCGTCGTCTTTCCCGTCGTCTTCTTCTCCGCCGTTGTTCTCCCCCCTCATCGTCCCCCTTTATCGTCCCTTTTCGTCGTCTCTCTTCGTCGTCCCCCTTCGTCGTCTCCCCTCATGCCATGGGAGGAAACGGTGACCAACCGTAGCTTATAGCGACCTGGGTCAGTCCTACGAAAGCCACAATAACCACGTAACAAGAGTGGGCACCATGGGGCTCGTTGGCATCCTAAACAATCGGGCGCGGGGTGCTCGTCTTGCCACCAGTCCAGTAGTCAGTCTTCCGGACGGCTCTCACTTCGGGTGCCTTCCAATCTGGCAAGGACTCCTTCGTCTCTCTGATCGCGTCCATAACCCAGGACTTGATCTCGCACAGCGCGCGGCGGCGCTGGATCCGCTCTTGCTGCTTGACTTTGGAGGCGAACTCGCCATCTTCGGAACTGCCGAATGCGTGGACGTGGAACGTCACGAGGAGAGTGAGCGTCTTGAGAGAGGGAAACTGCCGTATAAAGTGGATGCCAACTAGACACTGCCCCTGAACCCAGCACGGACGGAGACCCCAGTCCATGGCGAGGTGCTGGATGTTGGCAAAGTTTGCTGCGTCTGGCATGGTGGCGCGGGGAGGAGCTGTTTTTGTCAGTCATAGTCCTCAAATTCAGACAATATCAAGCTCTTACCTCTATAGATATAGAGCGTATCCTTTTCGCAATTGACATACGCCCCCCTTCCGCTTGCGCCTGACGAGTGCACCAGCTCAAACTGTTCTTGCGTTCTACCCCGGCGGTGCTCCCTCTCATAGAGTAGCTCCGCACGAGATTCTCGGCAAACCTGCAAAACCGCGGGTATCGGCGCTTGGCGGTGAAGGGTGTGCTCCATGAGGCTATAGTTCATGGCGCGTTCGATCACGGCAGGCCGGGGCACCGCCAGACGCCAGATGCGAATGCGGATTTCCGGCGGGAGCTCGTTGAATCTGTGGAAGGAGCGGGTGAAGGGGCAACTGAGATCTATGCTGGCGAGGCTCATGGCCTCTGGATCGAGATGACAGGGGGCAGGTGAAGTTGAGAGTGGCATCTTGAAGATGGTAATGGGCGTGGTGTGGAAGTGGCGTGTTGGGGAGATTTATGGTGTAAGCGCGGGTTGTGGTCGTATGTCGACTTTTGCAATCTCATCAGGAACGAACAATCCCGACTGAAGTGAGTAACAAAAGCGAAAAGAAAAAAAGAAGATGAGGAAAAGTTGTGCGAAGGGCTTGCCGGATGGAAGTCGAGACTCTAATAAGAGAAGAGAGGGAAGGGGCGGTCCAGTATCAAATCCGAACGGTCGCCTCTTATCGCGATGGGAGGAAGTCGTGCTCGGTCGTCCGGTCGGGTTCGGACTGGCTGCTGCGGTGAAGGGAACGCCTTCCAGGGTGACGTGGATTGGATTTTGGGCAGGGGCGGGAAGGTACAGCAGCAGATTCACCAGGGTCGTAGGTCGGGTCCACGTCTGATACCGCTGTTGTTGCTCTCGGGTTGCTCTTTCCGTCTGATGCGGCTGCGAAGTCTAGAACGCCAGCCGACTTGGCGGTAATGTGCGTTGCAGTTGGGACGTTTCGCTGCGCGTGTAAGGCGATTCTAGAAAAACGGTCCGACGACGTTTAATATGGGAGAGAGAGAGAGCAAACAATGGCAGCGGCGGCAGGCAGTCTCGATGGTCTCAGAATCTGCACAATCTAAGACTAACAAAAAATCGACAGAAGCAAGGACTCGTCTGGGCGAAGATGAACCGGAACGGAGCCCCTTTGATGGTTTTTATCAATGGGTAGAAAAATAAGACTATCCTAAGGCTATTGCATGAGTCCCGTTTGATAGTACCAAGAAAAAAACCATCAAAAATGAGGCAATGAAAATTTCTCGGGTCCGGTTCCTTGCCGCCGTCTCCTGCCATTTCTCGCCGTTGACTGGCTGCTAACACCTCACTAAACCGTCCCGTCCCCTAAGAGCATGACACAAGTCGCCAAGCGGTCAGTGCCAGGCCTTTCGCTGGCTCGATCTTGAGCCCATCTTTGATTCAATATCCGGGTGCCTCCCTGGAAATCTGGCCATGATTGGACGAAAAACGTACTCTACCATTTCCAAGGAAAAACAAAGCACCCATTGACTGATATCAAGTCAAACGAATAGGGGACAGGAGCGGCCCGTCAGTGGCATGTCAGTGAGCTGTTTCCCCATCAGGCCAGAAACCATTAATAGTGGGACCCCAAACCACTGCCACCACCGGGAACAACGGGCGCCAGCGAGGAAACAGCGCAGGCCAGAGGCAAAATACGGGCGCATTCTGACGTCGGAACAGCCTCATTTCGAAGAAACGGAAAGCCACCTCTCGGGAGCGCCCTTGGCTTGGCCTACGATGAATGGGCCGTGGGGGTCCATTGAGACATTCATGCGCGACACCGCACGCAGTAGCATCCACTGTTGCTGAATATGACTGGACCGCCTACTTCACACAGCCGCCGGTAACGAAATGCCCGATTCCTTGGTTCAATTGCCGCCAGACACAAACACGCACGTCGTCCGATGCTCCGCTGAGCCTCGACAATCTCCCGTCGCCTGAGCCATCTTATTTTATGTGTCTCGTCACATCGTACCAGATTGTTTGATCTAGTTGCATCTCAAAGGCCAAGGCCAAATCTCCCAATCCGCCATTCGCGCACCATTTCGAGTGACCATTTTTACCACAACTACGACTCTCGATGCACTGCCCTCAGCGAATGAGCCAGGGTTTCCCACCGACACGTGAATCGGTCTTTAGAAAAGCATCTCTGTTGAGATTCCATGCTAGAGTGATTATATACCTACACACTACCTCGCCGTCGTCGTCTTTGTATGCGTAAACAAGAAGATCAGGCACTCTGTGACTTACTCCAGTGTCGGCGTCTTCAATCGGTGGGTGTCGATTGCTTAGGTCGCCCTCGTAGACCTGGAGAGTATGGACCCCATCCACAAATGTAGCCTCACTTCACCACAAACTAAGTCCACGTCTAAAACATTGAAGAATAATAGTAATAACAGACTGACTACCGCTATCAATATTCTAACCCACCTTAATCTTCCGACACCAGTCCCGCCCCCTACTAACCTGCCACTCACACAACCGCACCTCCATCAAAATCCCCAGAAACCCAGCAATGCAGATGCCCCCGCTATCGCTCACACTCGTCGCCGCAAGGCTAAACTCCCTATCCTCCGCCGGCACCTTCTCCATAATCTCCGCAAACGTATTTACATACACCGCGCCGCCCAGCAACCCCTCCCAGAACACAATCACAAACACAACCCACACCCCAGGCAGAAAGTCAAACATGGCCTGCGCCGTCAGCAGCCCCAGGTTGCCCACCTGCAGGAACGAGGGCAGGTACAGCCGGTGAATCCGCAAGAACGGCGTCGACGAGCGCGAGATGAAGACGCCCAGCTGGTACAGGAAGCCGTACATCGGGTAGAACTCGCGGAACTCCTTGAACGGCGACGACTCCAGCGGGAACAGCAGCGTCGGCGCCACGCCCTGGTTGATCGTGTACTCGGCGACGTAGACCAGCAGCAGCGGCAGCATGTACGGGAAGAACAGCCGCTTCGCCCGCGCCAGGTTCGCGTCGAACGACGCATCGTGGTGCTTGGTGGCCGAGTACGCCGTGCTCGTCAGCCCCGGCCCGGGCGCCAGCAGCGCCGACGACGCCGCATCCCGCGGCATCTCCTCCACGTCCTCCTCCTCGAGGTCGTCCGCCCCCGGCACGGCAGTGTACTCCTCCTCCTCCTTCCTCCCCGCCCGCAACGGGCCCTTGGGCAGCACCAAGAAGAAGCTCACAAACATCACCGACGGCAAACTCGCCGAAAACAACAAACTGTTCCTCACAGAAAAGCCCCACCAGTCCGTGAGCGCGACATACAGCCCCGCGCCCACCAACCCCGCGGCGCCCGTCCCGCTGCCCCAGCCCGCGAGACTCATGGGGCCGTAGTAGTGCGTCAGCCCGAGGAAGCTGAGCTCGCCGCCGCCGGAGGAGAGGCTTGCGATGCCGACGCCGACCATCTTCACGGCGACGGACTTGTCGGGCGGGGTGAGCGCGACGAGGAGCATGCCGCTGACGGAGAGGGCGATGAGGACGCAGACGCGCGCGGCGTAGGGGACGCGGTGGATGAAGTAGGGCGCGACGAGCTTCGTGAAGAAGGAGGGCAGCACGTCGGCGAGGAGGACGACGCCCTTGGGCACGGCGGAGCCGACGAGGTCCTGCGCGGCGGAGAGGATGATTACGTAGAGGACGTTGTTGATCAGGCCTGTTTTTTTGCGAGGTGTTAGCAGGAAGGGGGTGACGAGGCAGAGGGCGGACGATGGGAACGCACCGAGGAGCCAAAAGGCCACGACGACCTGCGTGTCGGCGTGGCGGAACATGGCGGACAGGCGGGCGCGGTAGAGCGCCCACGACGAGGACGGCGAGCCGGGCATGGGGAGGAGGCCGGAGGACGAGGGCGAGCGGCCTGTCATGTCTGGCGCGGCGAGGTCATTGAGAGCGGTGAAACCGGAGAGTTCGTTGCTGTCGGGGCGGGAGGACGTCTTATCGCGAACTGGGAGAGTTTGGGTGGTGCGGCTGTCGGTCACAAGATAACGGCTGTGTCTCAGCGGAGGGCCCAGTCAGCGGTCGGAGGTTGCCGTTTCGGCAGGCTGGGACCCCCTAGCTGGGTGAATTGTCACTGGCCCCACCCTTTTGCGCTGGGAGTCCCTGTCAGGTCCACGCGACCCGGCGGGTGTGACTGCACCGTGACGTCGTGGCTGGAGGCCGTTGATCGTCGGAGCTCGTCCCGAGTCAGTTTTGCAATGGCATCGAATTTGATGATTGCGATGCCACGAGTGAAAGCGCATGGGAATCACGAAAGCATTTTTTGTTGCAACTGGTTTCTGGTTGAATCGGGTATTTCGGGTCCCGCGAATGTGTATATGAATGTAAATAAACATCTCTACGCTCGCTGTCTCTCATGTCGCAAACCAACTGCCGCTGCATAATGTCATATAGCTACCACCTTTTCGAACTTGAATAGAACCGTAATATAATCATCACAACGCCGGGCCGTCCCATGCGTCTCTGTTCATCCGCATAAAGTACGACTGCTTGTGGGAAAAGGCAATCTCGCGCTCTTTGGCGAAGCCCGCACTCTCCAGTAATCGGAGGAACCTGTTGTCCGTTAGTACCAATGCCACACACCCAGAACCAAAGGGTGTCTCACCTTGTGTTGTCTATCCGCGGCTCCAAGCAAACATTCATCGTACGGTAGTCGTCCGTTAGACACCAGTGCACCAGGCTGGATAGCCACGCCGGCACCCGGCCGCGGGCCCACTCCTCGCCGATGAAGAGGTGGATGCCGCGGTCCCAGTTGTCGGCGTCGTTGCCCAGCTTCTGGCCCAGGATATCCTCCTTGACCCAGTATATCTCAAAGTAGCCAAACGGAATGCCGTCCCACATGCCAATGACGGGGAACGAGTGCTTCGAGCTGAGGGCGTTTTCGAGGAAGTTTGGCGTGTAGTCGCCCCAGAACTCTTGCACTCGGGGGTTCGAGAGCCACTTTTGAAGGAGTGCCGTGTCGGAGAGGCTCATCAGGTGCAGATTCTCCGCCGGCTTTGGGCCGACTGGTCCGAGGTAGGGCACGGCGTTCGGGGCGAGGGAGGCGACGCGGAAGGAGAGGTACTGGCCGGCGCTCGGGATGTAACGGGAGTAGAACACTTCGCCCATGCGGCCTGGCTTCGGGCGGATGGGGTGCCGCACGCCGTCAGTGACTGTGTACATCAGTGGCGCTGGGGGGTAGTACGTCGGCAGGTGCGAGCTTGAGTAGAACGGGCCGATGGGGAAGCTGGGCGTAAGGACCGCAGACATGGGCGGCGGGCCCCCGGGGAGGTCGACGTCGAAGCGGCTGCCGGTCGACTGGTGCGGCGTGTGTATGGGCGTGTGGTGGCGGGAATGTGTCGAGTCGGCGCGGACAGGCGATGTCGGTCTGCTGCCCGTCGGCGAGTCTGAGGGCCCTCCGCCGCCCGTCTTCTGCAGCGTGAACAGGAACAAGCGACCAGGTATCTGCCAAAACATCTTTCGTGAGACAAACATCTGCGACCACTCCTCCCCGTTGTCCTCCAATCTCGTCCCAACGGCCGAGTCCAGCGAGGCAATCAACCCCATGCGCTCCAACTTGGGTATCAAGTTCCGCCCGCGCAAGACGCCGTCGCGCTTGATGTTGATGCGCCACTCGCCCTTGGGACGGGCTGCCTCGGGGGTGAGTCGCGAGGCCTCAGTGACGAGGTAGGGAGAGGGTCGGGGCTGGTGGAAGTACCAGTACAGGGTTACCCACAGCATCATGGCAATCTGGCGGGTGGGGCTCGCGGCGGGCTTGAACTCGGTGCTCGAGGGCTGAGAGATCGACGAGATGAAAAGGTTGTCGTTCTGCAGCGTCGGCTGCTTGAAGCTGTGGATGTGCCGGCGGGCAACGCGGGCGCCCTCATCGTCGCTGTGGTCGCCGTTGACGGCGGCATCTCCGAAGGGCTCGGGGTCGTTGTCCTCGGTGTTTAGGACGATGGTCCAGCCGATGGGGAACGGGTTGTTGTGGGTGTTGAGGTCGTGGGACTTGAAGAAGAGGCCGGCGAAGACGGGGGTGACTGTAAACTTTTGGCCGTCGGGCAGGTGGATGATTTGGGGAGGCATGGTGGTGGGCTGGCGTGCTCTGGGCGGTGGAGCGGAGCTACGACCCTTAGGGCAGTCGCCTTGGGAAGCCTGGTGGAGGGCGGGAGAGGGGCCAAGGAGGGGTCAGGTCGCGGTGAGTCGGTGTGGTTGCACGAGCGAGATGGAAGTGTGCGCTGCGGTATTTCTCGAGGTGGTCGTCTCTAAGATGCCGTCGTCGGGGATTGCTGATGTGCTCGGAGCAAAGGGAGAACCTTGGGAGAGAGGAGAGACACTGCCGAGAAGGGAGATGGCGGGGTCGAGAAGAAGCAGCTTCTTTAGCGACAATAAGTACTTCCAGACGCGACAACGCGAACAACAGACGTCGTGAGATGTCCCCAGGCACATGCGGCTATCGTCAGATCCGGGGAGGCCTTCTAGAACCCCTCCTTCGGTCGGAGATGGCCATTCATCGCCGTCGCATATCGAGGGTAGGGAGATTCTGACAAACAGGGGCCTGTTGGTTGGGTGGTGGCATGATGATGCGTCAATCATGTGGGGTGAAGCTCTCCCGCTGGCGGCCGCGGCGGGGTGCCACCAACCGATAAGGGCATGGTACAGGCCTGGAGCTTGGGTGACGGTGGCTCCTCGCCTGTGAGCTTTTCTGTAGCGCACGTGTTAGCGACTTGGATGTGCTGGCTGGTGAGAATGCTGTGCAGGCCCATGCCCGCACCGCTCGGTGAGGCCGACCCCTTCCGTCTTTCACCGGGACACACCGCCAGAGGTGGGCTGTTTGCCAAGGTGACGGGGATACCAAGTGAAGAGGTTGCATTGGGGGCCCTAGGGAGCTGAAATTTCAATTCAGCATTCTATTCAGCCTGACTTTTTAGCATCTACACACCAACACTTTCCCGTTCACATCGCCAGTAACAGGTCATGACGGAACATCTGGACGCTTATTACTATCGCTGTCTATCATGCTCGAGATGCAACGGTAAATAACATCATACACTGTATCGGGGTATCGCACTGGAAAGAGGCAAATGCTCTACGACGCCTTCTTGCTGTCGTCGCCCTCGGGTTCCCTTTGCCCCTGCTTCTTCTGATCCTTGCGCTCACGGGCGCGATCGTCTTCGTCCTCCTCCACGTCCTCCTCGTCGTGCTTACGTCGCCGGTCCTTGCGCTCCTTGTCGAGCACCTCTTGAACCTCCTCGCCGCCGAGGTCCTTGGTCTCGTCCCAGTCAACGTCGTACTCGGTCGCCACCATCTTGATCTCGCGTCGCAGCGAGTTGGCCTCGTGCACGAGCTGCTCCCATGTCTGCGGATCGAACCCGCGCGCCTGGTAGAGCGCCTGCTGGCGTTTCGATACCGTCACGTTGAGCGCCGCCTTGTAGCTGAGCTCCCGGCTAATGTACAGAAACCAGAGGTAACCGCCCATGATGGTGGTCAAGCCCACCAGGTATGTCACCGGCTCGACGAGATCCCAGCCAAAGTCGGTGTGGAAGGTCACATAGTAGACTACTCCCCACCAGCCCAGCAGCACTCCGAATCCGCCCTGGGCGATGCGATGGGCGCCTCGGTGGGCGAGGGTGTCGCATTCTTGCTTCAGTTTTGCAAAATGCTCGACCTTGTGCGACAACTTGCGCAAGCGAATTCGCATGTAGTACGTTCGGTCGTTGAAGCTGGGCACCGCCACGCGAAGCTCCTGGTCGTAGCCCTCGATGCCGATAGAGAACTCCCGTCCGCGCGCAGCGTCTCGAATGAAGTCGCCGACCTCGGTGCTGCTGCTCCAACGAACCCAGTTGGTATCGTCCTGCTTCTTCTTTGGGCCCTCACGACCTAGGCCGGAGTACGAGGCAACGTTGCCCTCTTGCTTCTTCGTCGCAGCCTTGTGCTGGTCATTTCCTTTATGATCCGCCTCGGCTCGGAAGTATATCCTGGGAATTCGCTCCCGACGGCCGTCGTCAATTGGTGGGATCTCGGCCTGGAGCAGCCTCTCGAGGTAGGACAATGGCTGCTGGGGGTGGACGAGGAGTGCAAGGGGAGCAATCTCCTCTTGTTCACCTTCTTTCTCGCCATCTTTCTTGGGGGCTTGTGTGATCCTCGTCTGCTCGGCGTAGAATGGCAGCGGCAGGATGAGCTTCAATAAACGGGTCGGAGTGGTGAGCAGGCGTCCTATAGCAGAGTCAGCATGCAAGGCACTGCAGAGCTTAAGCACTCGGAGCGGGAAGTCGGTGCGTACCGCGGGTCTTATCACCGTTTGTCGGATCTTTGGACGACTCCCGCTGCTCGACCTCGTTTCCAGCGCGGTGCCACGGCCTCTCCTCCTGCTTCCTCAAGGCAAACAGCTCAGCGCGTTCGTCCTTCTCCTTCTGCTCCTCCTTGTGCATGTCCTCCCTGTTGGTCTTCTTGGCCTTGGCGTTCTCGACCTCATCCCGGCGGTTTGCAGAGTGACTGGCCGCGCGTCCGAAAGCTGGGATGCTTCTGCCGATGCCGACTCCGGCTGGGCGGAAAGCTTGACACAGCGAGCCATGCTTGGTACCGATGCTGGCAGGCAATTGAAGGCATACGCGACGGAACGCGTAGCTCATTTCGATGTGTGTTGGTCTGAAATGGTGGGTTGGGCCGAGGTGTTCTCTTTTTTGAGTTTTTGTCTACTTGATCACAGTGACATTTTCGTTTCCAAGAGGAGGACAAAATGCAGCAGCAACCCAAGCGGGAAACAAGTATCCCGTCGCTCCTGCTTCCAGCTTTCATTGCTTCCTGCTGGTACGACGCCGCCATGACGTCAATGTCGGTGGCTGTCACGTGTGGCTGTGGCTGAGCCATCTTAGAGGAGCTACAGCTCCAGCTCCGATGAGCTCGATGCAGCTGCAGGTCCCACGTCTTGGTCTTGGCCTTGACAGCTCCACCCCGGTCTCGTTCTGTGGGCTTCAAGCTTGATTCCCGGCACTTTCAGCATCATCACTCATCACCGCCCAATCTCCGTCGAGCCCCAGCTGCAGCAACACGTCGCCATCGGTTGCCCTTCCACATTCCGAATGCCGGACGTCAACAAGCGCTGATCAGAGGCCTGCGACACGCGACTAGCCCCTCCACGACTGGGGCCATTGAGAGCCGCCTGTCATCATCACCAACGTTAGTCGTACAGCTGCATCATCATGCTTCAGTGCCAAGAGAAGCACTTCTCTGAACAGATCAGAATCAATGGGCAAAATGATTTCTACGGCTCGGCAACCTAGGACCCTCACACCACTCAGCTGGTGTATTGCCATTTGACACTTTCCCACCCCTCCCGTCTGGCGACACGGGCACCGAATCCCTCGCCGTTCTTGATCGGCCTGGCTGCCGCAGCCGTCATCGGACACCGGTCCATTTTTGGGGCCGCAGTCGTTGCCTTCTTGTTCTCGTCCAGCGTCGTCACATCAAAGCCCAACACCAGCGAAGCCACGAACCCCAGGTTTTCAGCAAACGCAAAGTTGCGTCCAGGGCACAGGTGCCTTCCGCCACCAAAGGGGATGAATGCAGCCTTCTTGACCTTCTCCATCATGATGTCTCCCTCAGCCTTCTTGTCTACGAACCTGTCCGCCACGAATTTGTCGTAGTCTGTTCCCCAGACCCTCTCCAAGCTATGCGAGACCTCGTGGGACAGCTGAATATTGCAGCCTTCCTTCAAGAGGTACGTGTTGCCCCTGCCGTCGGAGATGGTCGTGTCCTTCATCACACGGCGATGCCCCATGCCCTTGTTCGACAACCGGATGGACTCGCGGTAGCAGCTCACAAGCAACGGGCACTTTTCGTCAATCGCCCCGATATCGATGGTCACCTCGCCGTTCGATCCGTGCGTGGCAATCGCTGCCACTTCTTCTCGGAGCTTGGCCACCAGCTCGGCGTTGGTAAAGACATGCGCAACAAACCAAAACAGAGTCGGAATCGTGTTGGACGTGCCCACGTGGAGGAGAGCAATCTCGAACGTGCCAACTTCCCTGTCAGGGATGCCGTGTTTTCGAAGCACGTTTGCTCGGTTCTTCACAATTTGCGCCGCCTCCTCGTGGTCATCCTCTCTTGCTCCGTAGTAATCGCTCAGCACCGCCTGAAGTTTGGCGCGGGCCTGGTAACATCTCTTCGCAATGATGGATGGGAAGACGCCCAGCATGAGCAGGCCCAAGCCGGCATCAAAGGCCCTACGTGGTGTCAGTGAAATCAAGCGAGATACGCCGCAGGTGAACTTACCAAACCTCTTCCATCAAGCTGGCGTCCTTCGCGAGCGGGTTCGCAGGCCCATACAGCGCCTCAGCCGTCGCCAGGGTCATCAAGTTCCTAACCCACAAGAAAAAGTTGGTGGTCTCAAACGCCTCCCCAGCCGGAATATCTTCCAGCACCTTGGCCACGTATCTCAACGCATTCGCATTCATGCGTCGCACGTTCGTCGGCGTCATCCCCGCGTGGATCCCGTCAAAGAACTCCGGCATCAGCGTCGAATCCCGCAGAATCTTGAGCGTATCGTTATCGAACCCCAGCTCCCGCTGCGCGAACTCGAGAGCAAACGGCGCGAATGAGAGGTCCTTGTTGCGATGCACAGCCTGTCCCAGCATGGGGCACCACACGCCGTACACCTTTCCGCCCAGGATAGGCAGCGTCGCGATCCGGAAGCCCCTAGGTCTGCATCACACACATGATCAGCTCCGAGTTTCTCAATCGCGTCAGGCCCACCCCTCATTCGCCATGAAACTTACTCAAGAAACTTGAAATAATGACTCTCGTGCTTAATCATCCCAATCAAGTGCCCAATCACAGGGATCGTGGGCTTCATCAGCGGCGGCTCCCGCTCCTCCACCGCAGGCGACGACAACCTGCTCACCAGCACCAGAATCGCCAGGACCGCGGCGAATGTCGAGTACAGCACCGGCGACCTCTGCACGTCCTCCGCGAGGAACGCGAGGAAGCTACCTGCCTTGGCCGTCCCGTTCCCCGCCAGCTCTCCAATCACGGCGGGGGCTGCGATGGCCATGATTCCGTCGTCTCAACTCGTATGCGTTCGTGACCTGGGATGAATTTCGGAGATGGGATGACTGAACCTTTCCCGGAAATCACAAGACTACGAATGCTTTCTTAACAAAAGAGGGGGTTTGCGGACGGCTGCATGACATATACCCAACGAACAACAATCCCCCCTCCTCATTCATCCCGCCCAGAGACTCGGATTTCCCATCCTAAAAAGAAGATTAAACTCATATTTGCGGGCGTTTTACGTCAGAATTTAGCGCTGAATCCTTTCTTTTTGACGACTGCGGTTTAGACCTACGCGCCGTCTGCCCCTTGTCTCAATCTGTCCAAGAGGTCTAGGGTAGCGCGGCGTCATTGCTTGGGCGCTTTCGGGTCCACAATCCTGCAGAAAGGGGACCTGGCCAATTGGGTTTGTTGCATTAAGAAGTGCTTGATCGGGGATGGTGTTTCTTGGGAGAACCGTTTGAGTTGTGGCTGTCGTGGAATGGGTGCCTGGCCTGCCGTGCGGTGGGTTCAGGGACTTTGGTGGAAGGAGGGTCTTTTGGCGGCGTGAGGCAGCTGGATGAGGTACTATGACCAGGGCAGCTTCCGGGAATGTGGGCCTGCCCGGCCAGGAGCTCTGCGGACATTTCCCAACGTGGGACGGCAGTCGGGTCCGGGCCGGCGTGGGTTTTGCCCCATGTGCGGAGTGGCTCCGTGCTTTCCTCCGTCTATCCCCGACTCCAAAGACGCGTGATTCCAACACTTCCATACCGAATTCCAAATTGACAGGTGTTTTACTGTGGATGTCGCCTCGCCTATTGGGCAAAGAGTTAAACAATGCAGCTGGCTATGTGCTCGGACTACATCCATACTCGAATGCGAGCGAGCCAATGATGGGACGGGGAAAGTATCCTCTCGAAGTTGCGCTCCACTTAGCTGATTCTGCGTATGCTTGAGGCTGTTGGGCTAAGGTCTAATATCTCCCGCGTTCATTTGTTGGATTCGGGAATCATTCCACTTCCCTTCGCAGAAGACAAACACCTTTCGACAAGCATAGAGAAGGTATGTGTACAGCGGACTTTGCCAGCATTCCGGCTGTGTTATAAGGGTCCTCATGACTTCTTCATAAGGATTCGTCGCAATCATTGTGGCCGATCTGCAACAGTATCGACTCTGGGCGTTGGTAACAGGGCGGGAGGTGGCGTAAACAGTGGTGGCAGACGTGCATGTTTCCTGCACCAAGAAGATTTCTTAGCCTCCGGTCGTGAACGTAAAACTTCTACCACACCATCAGCTCCACCAAGCATCCCAAACACCATGACCGCCACCAGCCTCGTCATTTTCGATTTGGACGGCACGCTCTTCGACCCGTACGCCTCCATCGAAGAAACAATCAAGCTCACCTTCTCCTCCTTCCTCCCATCCACCCCGTCGCCCGCCCCCGCCCATGTCCGCAGACTAATCCCCAGCGGCGCCGGCCTCGCAGACACATTCCGCGCGCTGCATCCCTGACCCTCCGCCCTCATCCAGAACCGCTGGATCGCCGAGTACCGCCGGCTGTACGCCCAGGAGCACAGCCAATCGCTCATCCGTGCCTTCCCCGGGGCCGACCAAGTCTTGGAGCACCTGCGACAGCGTAAGGTCCCCGTCGCTATCATTAGCAACAATGGCGTCCAGGCTGTCCGCGGGGCGCTGCGGAATGATGGCCTTGATGTGTATGTGCTCGAGGACCTGATTGTGGGTGATGAGACGCCCGGTGCAACGAGGAAGCCTGATGTTGGGAGTTTAACGGACGTGCTGGTGCCGAAGATGCGTGATGCTGGGCTGGCTGATGCGGTTGTTGATGCGTCTGAGGTGGTGGTGGTTGGGGACACGGTTGCTGATATCCAGTTTACTCGTAATGTTGGGGCTACGGCGTGCTGGGCGCGGTATGGGTATGGTGAGCGGGTTCAGTGCGAGGAGCTGAGACCGGATTTCACGATTGACAAGCTCATCGATGTGATGACGATCATCTAGGGGGTAGCGGTTCTTGTTAGTGATTTCACGCCACCCGATGTGCGAGACCAAGAAACTAATAGGAAAGAAATGAGACGGGACTCGTAAAATTCGTAACCAAATAAGACATGGGAGTTGCCGTGAAGCAAGTGGAATCTAGAATCCAGTCCGCTCCCATGTCAATTGACTTGGTCCGCTTGTCATTTCTTCGATAACATGATAGCACCAGAGCCAGAAGAGGAGCGGACATGTTCCGTTACCATTTAGCCTTCCCTCCCTGATTCCGAACACCAATGCAGTCCCCAGGGATCGTATACGCAACGTTCCAGTGCGCGAGTATACTGACTTGCGAGTCTGCCCCTTGACTGTCGTCAACTAAACCTATGGAGATTGGACGGTGGTAAAGACACATTATTTTGGTCTGACCCAATCAGTCCCCCGTCCCAAGCCGGGTGGCGCTTAAAAATTGTCAGCACCCAAGGGCGCTTGTGAAACTTGGTGGCTCTGGTGGATAAAATAAAGCAGAGAGGTCTTGTGTCGCGGGACTTTTCAGCTCGCTGTAAGTTTTACAACAAGCCGATTGATGTTTGCTCTACTTGCAACTTTCGTTGAAAGAGAAAATGTCAAGACTAGGCCTAATGTACAGCCCTCCACCTTATTAGATAGTAGTATCCGCCTGGACAGCAGAATTCTTTAGGAGATACGACGAGACTGTCGAATTGTGACACAGGCCGGAGAGCCAGTAAGATACATCCAAAGCAATGCTGTCAGACATGCACGCAGAACCAATCGCGTCAACCTCATAGGCGGAACCGGACTCACAAGTGACCTTCATGCAGGTCGGGTTAACGTCTGACCGGAGTTGCAGAAGCGCCTGTTTGTTGGGCGGGGTGCCGGATCAGGCTGCATCGCGAGTTCTCGAATTTCACAAACGGCATCGGCATTCGGAGCGCGACCTTCGTCGAGGTTCTTCAGGCCTGGATAGCGCACGATGAATCAGCTCCAGCATCGGCGTACATCTGAGCCCGCTGACCGTGCTCTACTCCTGGATCCGCGAGCGCATTTTCGTACTAGTTCAGGTGACACCACGGTCGCGCCTTTCTCAAATTCTGGCAATGTTTCTAGTATGTCTTCGGGCCTCGCATGGGGTGGGAATAGCAACCCCTACTCTCACTG
The DNA here is from genome assembly GCF_026319265.1 of Colletotrichum chrysophilum. NCBI lineage: Eukaryota > Fungi > Ascomycota > Sordariomycetes > Glomerellales > Glomerellaceae > Colletotrichum > Colletotrichum chrysophilum. The sequence continues at coordinate 241,112 of NW_026517342.1, read as the reverse complement.
GTATATCAACAGTGTCCAACAGCAGTTCGTCCCTGTCCAGCGTGCATATGTGTCTCCCAAAGACTAATAATCTTGAATCCAGGTCGTTCAATCCGGCGAAGGACGCATATGATAAAGCGGTCGAAATTCTACGAAAAGAGCTCACAGCAGCCGAGCGTCAACTAATACGGCTAGGAGAACATAACTCGATTCAAGATGTCAGATTGGCTCTTGACAAAGCTTTGGAAGAATACCAAAAGAAAATGAAGGGTTCCAAGGTCCGAGACTGGCTGGCGAAATGCTCGTCTAGAGTGATGTACTATGGGGGTAAGCCTATGCTACTTTTTCGCCGAATTCTCCGGGAACCAAGCTTATCATGCGGCAGCGGTGTTCGACACATTCTCGCAACATCATCCTGAATACGTATCTCTAGCATGGGGTGCCTTCAAGTTTCTATTTATTGTGAGTATTCCTGGTCTTGGTACCTGTACCGGCTCTTGGCTAACCTGCCGAGGCGGTTCTCAACTACGAGGAGCTGCTTGTGGAGGTTTCAAAGGCTGTTTCCCGAATTGCAGACGTGCTGCGCCGAACCGAGCTACACTCGCTACTCTATTCCACCCCCCGCATGCAAGAAACCGTAGCCCAGCTCTATGCAAAGATATTGGAGTTCTCAATTATGGCCATCAGGTTCTACAAGAAGGGGAAATTATCACATTCTATAGCCTCCATTGTCAAGCCTTTCAGCTTAACTTTCAAACCGATCATCGAAGAAATCAGGGAGAGATCAGTACGCGTAGATGAGCTTGCTATTGCGCTCTCTAAGGCCGAGATCAGAGATCTTCACATCAAAATGCATGGGCTGAGCCACTCAGTGGCACAACTGACTGAAATGGTGGCTTGTAAGTTGCAACAATATCAACACAAGAACGCTAGGTTTCGACAACTGCTGATTTCTACCAGTGCAAAGCCAATCACTCCTCTCTTTTCAAATACAGCACCAGAAAATGTTTCAAAACACGCAGATAGACGCCATAAGATCAGCTATACTGATTGCCGACACTCCAGTAGCAGCTGATAGCCTAAACTGGTGTCGGTCTATGCGTAACCGTCGTCGGCAGAAGTCTTTCACCCAGGTACCTTCACAGGAGCTATTCAAGCTCAAGATCTGGGTCTCCGACTCAAGTTCCTCCTTGTTACTCGCACAGGGTAGAGGTGTCACTACGAGTGCGCTCGACTTCGCCGCAGACTTTATCAACATCGTCATTGATTATGACTACCCAGTCATATGGGCTCTCCCATCAATCGTTATTGATTCCATTAATGAAACAGTGCCAGTGTCGATGTCTGGAGTTCTCAAATCGCTTATAAACCAGATTTTGACAGCCAACCCGGACCTTGTTGTTGAAGGCATCAACCCCCTCACAGCTCATCATTTCAAAAGCGATGTGACAATCAAAAAATGGTTTGATATCTTTGATCGATGTATTGCAGGCACTTCACGCTTATTTGTTGTAATTGATATGAGCCTCATTGAAACGGCGTCGCAACATGAAGAGGCGGAAACCCAGTCCTTCGGTACGGATGAGTTCATTGAGCAGATGGTGGCTGTAGTGTCAAGAAAGGTAACCGGAGGCCCTAAGGTTGTTGTTGCTTCGGGGAGACTTCAACCTTTCACCAATCTGGACACTGAGGAAGTTTTCAAGGGAAACCATGTACATACTGACAGGGGACGGCGCGTGGAGATGATGATGAAACAACCTAGGTTCCGAGCGGCAGACAGAGGGAAACAACGACAGATTACGGCTAGATTTAGATCTAGTCTGGTCTGAAACGTCTTGATGAATGACGGAACTATCAATTCCCAGCAGTCATAGATACCTAGCTATCTAGCGACTTAGTTGCGCGAAAGTTGAAGTTCGGACAAATCAAGGAAAGGGGCGCAGGCTGCAGGAATAAGTGACCAGCGTTTAGGGCATTAAATGCGAGCCTTGCTGTGCCACGCCATGCTGAATACGACGTGGACGTCTTCCGCCCAATCGTTGAAATGTTGATATGCAGGTGGCCTCATGTAGCTGTCACGTGCATAAGATCGACTGATAGCGATTTACGGGAGTAAGATCTCTGTGCCGCATTTCATCATGAGCAAGCTGCCTTTTGGCATTTCGCATGTTTGCCTGATCCGGTGATCAAGGTCTGCTACCCGAAGCTATCGAACTTTTCAAACGTACCTATGGTGGTTTAGTAACCTACAAAATTCGTCGTTCCCACATCATGCATTCTTGCATCATTCTTCATTCGAATCCGTCAACAGGAAGGAAACCCCGCACGCGTGGACAAGACGAGCTTCAGACCTCGGCATATTCTTGCTGTGGCGAGTGTGTACCGACCAAGTCTTACCGCCAGAAAGATAGGCACACGACATGATCAACAATTTTCAGCATGAGTGAGCGTTTTCCAGTCGGGCCTGGGGGCCCCGACTCAGACACCGACGACACGGCCTCGGAAGGGGAGAACAGCAGCAAACTGTTCATGAACGAAACCATTTCGCGTGACGTCAACATGGCGAAAGAGGAGGAAGGCTTACTTTTCAGCCTGAATTCAAAGTTTGATTCTTCGAGTGAGCATGATGAATAATCTGTGATAATGTTATCGTCTCCCTGTTAACGGAACAAGAAGCTCTGCGATTGAATAGTTCGCATGAACCCGATCAGCCGGAACCTCAGAGCCAACAACAAAGGCCATTGACAGTTTCCAGGAAATTGTCTAGTTCCCCCCAAGGAATTCCTCCTGGGCCGGGTGCAGTACCACCAGCAATGATAATCAAGAGACCGGGACAGCCAGTCACACCTGCTAGGCCGATATACGGGATGCCATCAGGACACATGTTTCCACCGGGAATGGTGCCCCCGGGTGGAAGACTGCCTCCACCGCCACCACCTCCAAGGTTATCAAAGATCCCAAACTCACGCAGGCCACCAGTTTGGACTGTGCCTCCTGGGTATAAAAAGAAAAGACAGCGAGGCACCTACTCGAGTTCGAAATCATCACGAAGCTCCGAATGGCGAAGAAAGTTGCAGGGAAGTCGGGAACCCAATCTTGATCACAGGCTCCGAGATTCAAGCGCAGAACACTTGCTTCTTCCTGCTAAAGATGCTGTAAGCAATGTCCAAGGAAACGGGGGTGATACCAGGGAACCCTCAGTCGTCAATCATCAGATACTAGTCGAAGCAGGTTCCTTGGCAGAGTCGCTCAGCACTCTTGCGGAGCAACACCTCAACATCGATATTCTGGACCAGTCCAAAGATGTTTCAAACTTCATATCTTACCTTCTCGACACAATTCAGATACTGGAAGCTGAAGTCAATTACAAAGAAGCTGACTCTGAGAGCAACGCCAGCGGGAGTGATTCTGACGAAGAGAACGTCCCAGGCGCGCCCGCTCTTCCGTGCTTCCAGACGTTTCACCGGATTTATTGCACCAATCTTAGCCACAGTCACAACAGATCCGTTTCCGAAGACGAACCAATTGCCAAGAAGAAGTCTGCATCAAGTCTTACGACGAGGCTCGAAGTTGCGAAAAAGATTGATGATTTTGAATCCTATCTATCCAAACATCCAGAGGTCAGTTTCGTCATCATCAAAGAACATACGTGTGTTAAGGATTCAGGTCTAGACGTATTTCAGCGGCGACTCGAGGCACTAGAAAAGCCATCCCAGAGATCTGAACGATTGGCAATTCTATCACCAATACTCCGAAAAGCACTTAACCAAATCGCTCAGTATAGCCTTGAGAGCAGTCACGATATCGTCGAAGACGAGATAGGAATGGATGCTCCGTATCCGTTTCTCTTTCATCATAGAGAAAGGCTTGTCGAGCTTGCCGATGACCATGCATACGGGCCGGTTCTGGCGCCATTACTGAAGTTTTTAGACGACAATTACAACGATGAATATGAAGAAGCAGTCAGGATGTTCGATCAGGGGGTTGTCAACGCCCGTCATCTGCCGAAGCTTTTCCAGCCACATCAATTGGTTATTTTGAATACCTCCGACAACTTTGACGTTTATGCGTTGGATGAAGCTCCGGTAATTTCGAGGGAATTGATCTCCTTCTCAGGATGGTCATATTGCTATGCTGAAGTTGACTTACAACAGAAGTCGTGGAGCACAATGGTGAGTTCAGTTGGCAGTGAAGACGTCAACATAGCAGACCTCAAGGTTCATCCTGTCCGCTTTGGAAGAAAGGAAGACCTTGAGAAGTTGACTAGAAGAGGCCAAGCATTTTGGGGAATGAAAGGGCGACACTACACATGCTATACTGGGTGGGATCATCGACATGACCATTTCTACGTAGGTTATCCATTCCCATTTATGTCGACAAAAGAGTTCCATGTGGTTCTCCGCTAAAACTGTCTAGAGCTCAGCTAGATTCATGGTAGATTTGGCTACTCATAAGCTAATGCATCCGTCCAAAAAGTCGGAAACCTCACTTTCGAATGACCATTCAAAGAACCACCCCTGGCCTGCAAAGATCAAATGGGAAGACAAGATAACAGCCGAGACAATGCTTCTTCTACCTTCAACTGTGTACGGTTTCAATCTGCAAGAGAAGAAATGGGGTACGAGAAACCTTGATACAGAGAATGCGCCAAGGTGTGTCTCATTCATATGCTAATGAGTGCGCAGTGGACCTAGACGTGGATAAGTTTCACCCGATCACATGGAACAAGGACGCCTTCAAGCGTCTTGTGCTTGAGGAAAAGACGAAAGAGATGGTATATGCTCTAGTAGACATCCAAACGGCAACCAAAAAGATGGATGACATCATTACCGGCAAGGGCAACGGCTTAATAGTACTTCTCCATGGCAGCCCAGGCACAGGGAAAACTTTGACAGCTGAGAGGTGAGACATTCGATTTGGACAAGGAGTTCACTCTTACTTAAGCTCGCCCAGTGTCGCCGAAATTGCAGAGAAGCCTCTGTACCGTGTTACCTGTGGAGACATCGGTACTCAAGCTCAAGATGTTGAGAAGTATCTCGCTACGGTTTTATACCTGGGAAAGCTATGGGACTGCGGTACGTGAGCTATAACATCCACAGCTATGAATGAATGCTGATACTTTACAGTTCTCCTTCTTGACGAAGCCGATGTTTTCTTGGAAGAAAGAACCTTTGCCGACTTGCAAAGAAACAGCTTGGTCTCAGGTAAGTATAAAACTCCAATCGCAAACCGTTTACTCTCATTTTTGCAGTGTCTAATAATCCGATGATATGTAGTCTTTCTACGAATATTGGAGTACTACGAAGGTATCCTCATCCTCACGTCTAACCGCGTCAGCCACTTCGACGAGGCCTTCAAGTCGCGTATCCAGGTGGCAATCCATTACGACAATCTCTCCAAGAGATCACGCAAAGCCATCTGGCAAAACTTCCTGGACATGATTGAGGAATCTACTGATGAAGATGCGAACATCGCCGAGCTTGAAGAACATTTGGATCAGCTAGCCTCAGAAGAGATGAGCGGCAGGCAGATTCGCAATGCTTTACTTACGGCAAGGCAATTGGCCAAGCACCGGAAAGAACGACTTCAATGGGTGCACTTGGATCAAGTGATGAAGACCTCGGCAGCTTTCAACAAGTATCTGAAGACGGTTCGTGGACAGAGCGACGACAAGATAGCACGGGAGGAGGGGCGGCGATGAACGCACAGAACATACAAGGTCGCGATTCTTGGCTTTTCCTTTCCTTTACTCTTTGAATTGTGCGGAAGATAAACGAGTAATCCAGCAATTTTCATCCACTCCTTAATCCAAGTTAAATGCGGAAAGATAGAGCAGATCATCATTCAGGTTCTCAAGTGTTTCGTCGCTCAATAGCGTAGATCACAGCACACAGCTCTGCCCAAGTGACATAGAATCAGGACCTGCGGCGGGCCTCAACCCAGAGACTAGAGTTGCCTCAAAGACGCCAATACAAAATTGAGAATCGCCAAATGGTGTGACAACAACCGTGGATCTGCGTGGAACCCACGCCGATGGAAAAAAGTCACGTTCGATGACGGTGATCGGTTGCTATTCGTTTTGAAGAACAGGGTTTTTGTTACCTGCCCTTCAATCTTTCCACTTGTTTACTTCAAGGATACTCGACTGCCACAGTCCATCAAAAGTATTGAGCAAAGCAATTCACTATGTACAAGAATCAAAAGTTTCAGTCATCCCTGTCACAAATAGCCTCGTCCCGGCAGCCACCTCAACTACAACCCATCGGCATTGAGCCATTGGACCCTTTACTGGTGAACAAGCAGCGCGGCCTCCTGCAGAGGCGCAAGCAAGGCGTACGCCAGGGCGTTGTAGAAGAGCACGTTGCCGCCGTTCTGGCCGAACTGCCCAGTCGCCGCGTCTTTGGTAAAGAACTCGCCCGAGCGGTAGTCGCCGATGCCCTGCAGCGTGACGAGGGTGCCGTAGCCGTCCTCGTCCGTGAGGCTGTAGAGGTGGTAGCCGATGGTCTTGTCAGGGTTGAGGTAGGCCGTGGCGTTGAGGTAGTACTCGTTGATCACGGAGGCGGAGATTTGCACGGCGCCGGGCTGGACGATTCCCCTGATAGCGGAGGTTAGTGACTTATTGTCGTGGCTTCTTTTCTGTTCAAAGGGTATGTTCTGGCGGATGGGCCGGTTGGGCAGAGAGGGGCTGAGACTTACTCTATGACGGGGACGTTTGTGGAGACGACTTTGTTGGTGTCGACGGTGACGACAGCGGAGAGCGTTCGGCGGTCGATGGTGCTGGCTGCGCTGAGGAGCGGCAGGGCGAAGAGGGCGGCGATGGAAGTGAACTTCATGGTTGCGCCGAGTTTCAAAGGGTAGATCAAATGACTAGACTCTATACTCTGAATAGTCGTGACTGAAGATGTGACCGATTTCCCAAGAAAAGGTTGAAGCAACACGCAGCTATTTATCCAAACTTGGCCCCCCGTGTCTGTTCATCACACAATGCGTCGTGGGTTGTTGCGCCACTTCGGCCTTTCCGCACATATGTAGAAGGTTGCATTGAGCCTGCATCATGGGAACCTTTCGGAACCAAAAATCTCATTCAGAGTTGGAGGTAATATCTACGGTGGTTGTTATTCGCTGCCGCTTCACGATGCATCACAAGCCTTCCCTGCCTCCTCTCGGAAGAGTCGTTCATCATCACATCTGGTCCTCCTCGAAGGCTACTGAAGTATGCGCCAAGACAATTCTTCATTTGTTTAAAGTGAAGTGGTACATAGCCGAGCTTCTTCTGGCAGCTCGGGGGAGAGCGCGGGCCGGCAACTCTCGACACGGCATCGTCCCATCAGAAGCCGTAGTCAAGGATCCTGCATGTCACAATATTACATTAGCATTATGTCTTTCTGCTATAACGAGGAATTGGGGAATCCGGAATTTTTTTACTCCCAGACTCGTCGGTATTCTGGTCGTAGAGTTACATGTAATCTTGCTACTCCTGATTTTGGGGAGGCGGACATTTCCCAACACAGACGTGCACTTTCCAGATTCAACATCCAACTCCCCGCAAGGCCCGCAGGAGGACGTGCGTGCCGCGCGCTACCCGAGAGAATCACGGAATCTCGTCGATCTTTGCTCATGGATACTTGTTCCGGGCACGCCTCCCGATGCAGGCAGGGCCATTGTGATTCGATGCTGGGTTGTTTGTTTATCAATCAGTGCCAGTGGAGCTGGCAGGTCGTCTGATGGTAGACTTTGGATCTCGTGTTCATCTGATTATGCTCTGTGATCGAGATCGATAGCTAAGTGTCTCATCCATTCCCGCCGTTGCAGGGATTGACGCCCGGCAAAATGGTCATCATCCAATCCATCCCTACTTACATCATAAGGATGAGTATCTTCAAAAGTCTCGCGACTCGAGTAGAACGCCTCTAGCCGTGGCGATGGGTATCATTCGTGTACGTGAACCAAAACGCCTAAATCTGCCGCCCCCCAGTCTCATAGCGCATCCCAGTTCTTTCACCCTTCCCTTTCCCCTGCCCCTCCTTTTACCTTTGTCCCTTCCGGGCCATCATCAACCCCCGCGTCTTTAAGTCATCATTCCTTGATGCATTACACATAACCCATTACACATGATCATGAAATACCCCTCGTCTCTAATATCTTACTCAACTCCTTCAGCCTGACGGGCTTCGTCAAAAACAAATCGATCCCGCTCGCAAACGCCTCCTGCTGCGCGCCCGCGGACGCCAGCCCTGTGAGCGCAAAAATGTTACACCTAGACAATCCATGCGCCTTCTCATGCGCGCGGATGCGCCGCGTCGCCTCGAAGCCGTCCATGACGGGCATCGAGATGTCCATGAGGATGCAGCTGACGCCGCCGGCGTTCTTTTGGAAAAGCTCGACGGCCTGCTTGCCGTCTGTCGCGCTGTCGAAGACGTGGCCCAGCTTTTTTAAGTACGAGGCCAGGATCTTGAGGTTCAGCGGGTTGTCGTCGACGATGATGAGCCGCGGCTTGTCCGGCTTGGGCGTCGTCAGTGTTGCCGCGCCGGGGTGGGGGGCAGGAGCAGCCGACGGCGCTAGGTTCGGCGTCGACGGCGAGACGTCCTTGGACCGGTCGGGCAGGGCGATGCCGTCTATGGGGTTCCCGATCTCTGTCGCCGAGGGCGGGGTTTGATGCAGTTGTTTCTCGATCGGAGGGAACTGCGGCTCGCTGATCTGCGAGTCGGGGGAGAACACGTCGTTGGGGGTGTTCACGTCCGGAAACGCCTCGGTGCTGCTGGCACCGGGACTGCGGGCCATCTTGGCTAAACCCAGCCCCGTCAGTCCGTGGTCGCCGGCCTCCGCAGGGGTGGGTTGATCGGTGGCCAGGGACATGGCCGTGGGTGTAGGGATCACGCCGGCTTGTAGCTTCGTCCACCGCCTGAAGCTCAACAGAAGGACCTTTGCAAGTTTTCTCGGGCCGATACTGAATGCAAAGTATTGTCAGTATCACATTGACAGTTGATACGCGGAGGGGTGGATGGTGGACTTACGGCTGTGAAATAAACTCGAAGACAACGTTTTTGGTTGTGAATCTCGGCGAGAGGGACAGTTGACGCGCGGCGAGGGCATTGCGACAAATGACCACGATTGGAGTGTTGATAGTGCCATGGCGTCGGTCATATAAAAGTTGGTCCAGGTGACGGTCAGTGGAGAGGATGAGATCGGGGTAAAGCGGTTCGGCCGACTGCTCTTCGATAGGGTGCATGTGCAGCCATTCCCTGCAGAGGTGTTCTAGTAGGGCACTTTGGCTGGCAATGGTTCCAGATATACCCTCGAGGTTTTCGACCCCGTAATCGGTTGGGAATCCCAAGAGTCGGACCCGAAGGCCTCTCAGCTCGGCCACTTGCGCCTGGAATTCGTTGAAGCCCGCAGACTTGAGTGGACCAGATGTTGCGGCAGATTGAATGGCACCATGTAGGGGAAGTCGAACGGTAACTCTGGTGCCGAGGTTCAACTTGCTCCAGACGTGAATGCTCCCGCCTAGATTGACAACAATCTGGTGCACCAAGCTTAACCCGAGTCCTGTGCCCGCGGATAGGTTATCCTCCTGCGCGAAAGGGGTAAACAAGTGATTCTGAAGATAGTCTTCCGAAATGCCCTTTCCTGAGTCGGTAATGACGATCTCGACATGAGCGCCTTTTGCATTGTTATTGCCCTTTACAGTGCTCTGGTGCACGTTGATGTTGACAAAGCCGCTGCTTGTGTATTTGAGCGAATTGCCCAGCAGATTCATGATGATCCGCCGTATCGCACCGGGCTGTGTGTGAAACGTCCACGAGGTGGCTGGGCTGATGTCGAAATTGACCGATACGTCTCCGAGGACCAAATGCACGTCTCCGTGTTTTCCGCCGCTCGATGCCATGTCCTCCATCGCCTGCATGCTGTCCAGTCTCGCCATCGCGTTCGGTTCGATGTTATCAGCGGCGCGGCTGTTGACAAGTTGGGCGACAGACATGCGTTGGTAGCTGAAGCCAGCGCAGACGCTGTCGACGACCTCCTCGGCAAGCACGTCGATCTCCACATTGGAGGAGATGCTCATCATGCCCGCCTCGATGTTTGCCTTCTCGTCCCGAACTCTCAGGCCACGGTCGCCAACGCTGCTCCGTCGTCGTTTTGATTGGGATCCAATGAAGTTGTTGATCTTACTCCAGTCCAGGAGATGGTCGATCGTCTCTAGAAGCGTACGGCCGCAGTTTTCCACCGAGACCAACGTCTCGCCCTGGAAGGCATCGAGGGGAGTATCGCGGAGCAGTTCCGTACCGAGGATAATACCATGTAGCGGTGATCGAAGTTCGTGGGATAGTGAGCTCAACAAATCCGTCTTTGCCTTGTCGACTAGTCTAGTGTTTATGCGGTCAACCTCAGACATGACGACAGCGCCGAAAGCACGGAGGTAGCTGAGTTCGCCTTCGATGGTCAGGACCCGCGTCGCGGTCTTTGTGCAAGCGAACCCGCCGGCGAACCAGCGCTGCTTCTTTACGTCCCATAGAGGAACAACTGCTATGCTTCGAGCCCCTGAAAATATTGAGGTAAGCATATTCCCTTCATTCTTGCGTGAGAATGGGTTGCGACCCCTTCGGCGGGATTTGTGAGTTTTATCGTGTGCGTGTGAACTTTCTCGCGCGTGCGCGGACGAAACCACAGCCTCGCTCAGTTCCTGGACAGGAGTCGGTGTCGTCTTCGTGTCGTCGCCCGAGAAGTCACTCGATTGAATGGAACCGTTCTCGTCAAAGTTGAAGATGTTGCCTTCGGGGTATCGCCGCAGCAATTTAATAAGGAACTTTTCTGATATCGATGCGTGACTTTGGGACGGGAGCTTCCCATCGATGCTCGAGGATGACGAGGTGGAAAAGCCGAGGACGCGACATTGAGTGTCTTCCGCGCCAGCGTCACTGCTCGCAGTGCTTCGCGGACTGCCTCTTTCGTCGCTGGAAGACGAGTTTGACTTGGTAGACCCCGACGACCTGTGTCCGCTGGACGAACGAGCGGCGGCCGCCAGGCCTCCAAAAGAACCTATGGTAGCATCCAAGAATAGCACGCTCTCGACTTCGATGGCTTCGCGGATCACGTTTGCTGCTTTTGAGAAGACGTGCTGAATCTGGACTTGCTGAATGTTCTCGCCGCTCGCCCCGGACGTTACAGTCTTCACTGATATCTCCGAAACCGACGGCGCGATCGTCTCTTTTGCAGCGGCTGCTTGCGATGGCGAAGATCGCTTTCTCGGCAGCGGCGAAACTTGCGGGCGTACTGGTGGTGACGGAATGTCGCCCTCCGCGGCCTTTTCCTGCGCGAGCTCTTCCTCCTCTTTCTGTATCTGCTGTTGATTCTGGTTGAGACCACCCTCGAGAGACGGATTATCCTTGAACGAATCTACATTGGGGTTCATCCTCCAGCCGGACATTGTCGTCTTTCCCTCGACAAAGCTGCCCACGCCGCGAACCATTCTATCTGAGCGACGGTGGTTTTCCCTGTTGCTCTTGGTGTCGAGGTATTCCATGGTAATTTGGGAGAGGTCCCGCAGAACGCGCATCGACACAGCGTCGAGTGACTCGCGGGGCGTGTCTCCAAAGACGCAAAAGACGCCGATATTGATGCCCCTATGTGTCCGAATAGGCACCCCGGCATAGAAACGATTTTGCGGCGCATGGCGGCAGAACGGCCGCTGGGCCGCTCTGGGATCCGTCGCCATGTCCGGGATCACCGTCACCGGCAACTCGCTTTCGTTTGGAACATCTTCTGTGACGGGCGACAGAGGGACGGCGAGGGCAATTTCGCATATGCCAGCAGATCGGGGAACTGCGGTGCCGGACAGGAAGAGTTGCTCCACGTCGGACGCATCTAGCTTGACGTTTGGGGTCAGGGCCAGCGAGGGGGTCGCTTCGGCGACGATGTACTGGTACTTGCTGTCGAACAGAGATATCAACGCGCGGGTACCGTTCAGACGCAGCACGCCAAGCTCGGCAAAGGCAGTCAGAGCCGCGTCGGGGGAGGATCGCAGCTCCGACGGCGGGACGATGTTGTTGACATCGTTGTGGTAGGCCTGGGCGATAAGGGAGGGGTCATATCTATGAGGGCATTCAGCACTGTTGGGCGGCGAGCTGGGACACCAGGCGCGCTTGCGCTGTGGAACGGAAGAGGGCCACCACCCCCGCCCCGGGAGGCGATATGGAAGGGCCACTGATGCAGATGGCCGCTCTCGTCGAGGGCAATTACGAAAGGAGAACAACTGACCTGAAAGTCTCCCTTTCGCGGCGGCTCTCAGAGACGTCACGAGCAGTGTAGAAGCTAGCCATGACGGGGAGAGTGTGTGAAGCTCCTCCACGCGCAGCAGTGCACCAGCCTTAAGGAACGTGGTCGAGGGAAGCTGCGCTGCGCTGCGCGGCGGCCAGTGTTGCTGTGCTGGGGAGATCTGGAATACCCAGTGCAAGGGGGGATGGCAAGAAGGGAGAGAGGCCCACCCGCCACAGCGATTGTGCGAAAGGGACTGGAACTGCAGAGGCACGGCGTGCTCGCTTGGGGCGGACCCTACTCCGAATGCGCACCTGTTAACGGGTAGTCTAGTCCAGCCCAGCCAGGCCTAGACCGTCCGATGCTGCTTCACCTCGTTAGCGCGGCGGGGTTGGGGTGGCTTGTACGACTGATAGGGGAGCAGACACGCAGAGGAGAAGCGAGCGCACATCGGTGGCGATGTTCAACGCGGAGCGGAAATGGCGCTCAGCCGAGGCATGTATCGAGGTACCTGTCGCCCAGTTTTTGCTGGTATTCCCCAAAGTCTAATGGGTCTGTGAGATGTATGGAGAGAGACACACAGAGAGGAGAATTCATACGCACCCGGTCGTCTGATTCGATGGTTTGACGACGATTTGCAGAGACGACAGGATGCCATGCAAATCGGCCTGATGAGCGTGTCCAACGGAAGCACGTCAAAAAGGGAGAAATCCGTTCCATCCAAGGAATTTGCCGACTTTCGTATACCCAGGTACTTTGGCTGAACTTTGCTTATTCGGGAACTATGCAGCCAGCCCTGCCTTCGGGCCGTGTTAGGCCGTGTTAGGCCTGCCGGTCGTAGGGTATTTGTCACAAACGTCTCCCAAACCGTCGGTCTTGGATATTGTCGCAATGTTCTACGTACTGCGCAGTAAGGACAGGACTAAGCGCTCTGGCTGTGTTTGTCCGCCACTGAGAGAGAGTGCATATTGCTGATGATTGATCATCCTATCAATCTATCGTACGCGACTTGAATATGTATCATCATCCTTTCCCAATTTTCAACGTCTGATGGAAATATCATTTTGGAGATATGACAGTGTAACGACAGCCAGGGTCTATGGGATTCTCAAAATCCCATCAGATCAAGCCCGAGAGTTTGCTGAGCAGGCTGTGTGTGTGGTTCTTACAGCTGGGACTGTGGGGTTCACTGCTGAACATGCTTCTGGAGAAGCTGGGGATGGTCTTGGTCCAGGTTACCCGACAGTTGGATTTTCTGAAGCACTTGCCCTAAGCTTCATAACTACAGGAGTTGACAGCTATGGTCATGCCGCGAGTGCCAGGCTCTTGGGACCGAAGAGTTCTTTTCAGGGACAACGCTGTGGCACTAGAATCGCACATAGACATTGCCTAGTCCAGATACAATTAAGCCAAGGTCAGTAGCGGGAAGCTTCCATGCCCGGTTAATTATACGGGATTGTGCGGGCGAGTATGCCATTTGGTTTGGTTGCTCTCCGTGTTCCACTCCCACCGCTAGGGGCTGTCGCCCAAAGAGAGGCATAGCAGCGTATGTGGTGATACCTCTTGGTCGACACAGAACCCCGGCCCAAAGTCGCTCAAACATGCAGAAAATTTCGTAAAATGTACCTCCGCCTTGTACAAGCTGCTTTAGCATGGTGGGGATCTGTTCTGGTGGTCAGACAGTGAGAGGCTTTCCTCTGTTGGTATGAAAACAGCAGCGTGGCAGGATGACGGCCATGGGGTCGCAGGCTCAGTTTCCCCTCCTAGAGTCCTACAGCATGTTTCTTCCGCTAACCCAATCGCTCAAAGACTCCCACACCGCCATGCCGTCTTCCCAGGCCAGCTGGATTTCGCCACAACAGCCGTGGGACTCAGCTGACGGGCAGGAGAGGCTGCGAGTTGCGACATGCGGCGTGCCAGAGACGTGCGACTCTGGGTGTCTTTGGAGAGCACGACCAGGCTGCTAGAGAGAGGGGACGCTGACTAGGAATACAAGCGGTAGCCAGGGCGGGCGCGGCTGCCAGTGTGAAAAGTACTGACTCCTGGTTCTGGTTATGGTTTGCCGGCCCCTTCTGTGAGTCTGGACCCCCCAACATGAATCTCCGTTCAGCGCCGAGGCATCCGCATTTTCATGCCGAAGATGGTCCCTCCCGCTCTGAACGGTCCTGATCATCACGAGTATAAGATCACCAAGCACAGATTGTCTCTGGAAAACAAGATCTGGCGAGCGAAAACGTCAGACGCAGATCATGTTCTCGACAGGCCAGACCACAGTAGAGAAAGACGCGGCAAATCCCCACCATTCGGCTGTGGATGCCTATGCCTGCCTGCAGATGGATGGTGAATTCTGTTTCGACGAATCTAGTGCTTTGCGGACTTTACTCCGCTAACACCCCCCTCGAGGGTCCCTCTCGCCTCGGAAGACACTCGAAAGACCAGCTGCTAGCAAATACTTGATAAAAACGGAGGAGACGAACCAACTTACATCATTGCGCCGGAGACGCCCAGAGAAGCTCCGGTCACCCATCAGTTTTGGTGTGCGGCCAATCAGCAGCAGCCGTCGACGCCGGAAGAAGCATCCGCCAATCATAGGCCGCCCTGAGCGACGCTAATGACGTACGGGCTCCTCTCTCGAAACGAGACGTGAATGGCCAGTTCACGTGTTGGGGGACCCTGAGCCCCACTCCCGCCAAGCGGGCAAAGACCCCTGCCCCACACCCCGTTCCAATGTTGGGTACCCTGCGCAAGTCCCTTCCCTTCCTCTTCGCTTCTCCATCGTCTGCTCATTTTTTTACGTGGGAAATGGGGTGAAGTGAATGCGCAATGAGACTGGCCAGCCTGGAGCCAGCCAATCTGCTGCTCTGCTCTTTGCGTCTTGGGGTGGTTGTATTGCTGTGCCCCCTCCTCCCGTTGTCACTCATGTCTGCTGTTGCTAATGTGTGTTTGCTTCCCTGCTTGCCTTCCTTGTCTGTCTGTCTGTGTGGCGATTTACCTAAATAAAAGAAGACTCTGCCCGTGTGTGGTAAACCGGTTTCCCATGCGTCTTCTCGATCTCGATTGCCCATGATACATCATCGAGGATCGATCGAAAAAACCACCTACCGGCCACCGCACAGCACGAATTCGCATCCCCACTCTATCAGACTTCTCTGACATTTCGATCAGGCTGCTTTGCCCATCTTTTGATGCATCCCATTCTCGAGATCGGCCTTTCTGACACCATCGACTTTCCCAAATCCCTATCCCCACAACAGCAGCAACGGCATCAACCTCAGCTGGCCTCCGGCCGCCCTCACCGGCGGACTGTTCGCCTGATGGCCTCCAGCCACTCCAGCCCCATTCGCCCTTCTTCCCCGACTCATGAGCTTTCGCCTCCGCGCAGACGCCGAAGATCCTCTCCCAAGGCGAAGCCGGTCGGGGCCCCCGGCGCTTCTGCCGGTAATGCTGCTCAGCAGGACAACAGCACTGCTTACGGCGAGGATGCCACCCAATCCCGACTGTCCTTGAGACGGTTGAAGCAGGGCGAAGGCCATCAAAGGGTATGTGTCTTTTTCCCTCTCTGTCCGTTTTTGCTTTTACGGGTGTTTGGGCGCTGCTCTGCTGCTGCATTGCCTGTTTTCAGTTGCTGTACAGCCAGAGTAGGCCAGAGTAGGCACACAGCGAATAACAGGGCGTCGCACACTGCAAGTTGAAAAACATGGTTGAAAAAGCAACAATCGAGGGTGCACAAACCAACACAACAGAATTTAGCTAACACAACATTCAAATACAGATTCGCCATGGAGCATCAGAGCTGCTGCGTCTCTCAGAAGACTTCCCCGGCTACCATGGCCAATCTGGAGGGGGCGGCTTCCACTCCGCCCACGACCAAGCCCTCCCCAGCGACAGCGACCTGCGCCACATGGCCCAGCTGTCCCACAACATCGCCAACGACATTTTCGACATCTTCGCCCTGAGGAACGAAGACCCCAGCAGCCAGCACCGACGCGGCGCAGACAGCCGGCGGCATCACCAGTCCCAGACCATCGCGCCCGGCCATGCGAGCTTGATGCGCAAAGGCGGCAAAGGCGATACCGCCGCCGACTTCTACTGCCACAAGTGTCATCGTGTCGATACTCCCCAGTGGCGGCTCGGCCCAGACGGACCCATGACATTGTGCAATGTGTGCGGTTTGGTTTACGCCAAGAGACAGCAGAATCTGGATGATTTGACGATGCCTGGTTCCCCCAGCATGAACAGGCACTGCCGGCAGGACGAGTCGTCGTGAAAAGAGATGTTGTGACTAAGTCTCTCGACCGTAGTGTGTGTATGTTTCTGCCACGAATATCTAATGTCTAGCGAAAGCGTTTTTTTCACGAGAGTTAATCATTGTGTAATTGACGCGGCGCAAGGAAATGTTTTGGGAGTTATTGGGAGTAAGCTATGAAGGGCTGGAGGCATCTTGAATATACCCGGCAAGACTGCCATTTTTAGTTCTTCGTTTTATATCTCTACGTAATTGCAGCGCATATGATACCTCGCACAAGTCTGGAATTCCATCGTGATCGTAGACTGAGATTGTGAAGAAGAGCCTAAAGCCGTTGACCGAACTGTACCCATGCAGAGACAAAGCTGATATTACCCAGAGATGTGCTCGCACTTGCGGGCTTACGGGGGCGGGACTTTGGCATTCAGTATGAGTCCAAGCACCCGTTTCACGCACTCTCTGCAGTCCATGCTCCCAACCAAACTTAGACATCAACATAGGAAAGTCTGGGACCCTGGGCCGCCGGCTGGATAAGTGGCAGCCACCGGTGATTGGGTCGTCAAGGAGTGAAAATCCCTCAGTATGGAAAATCACAGTCCCTTCCGTTCAGCGGCGTCAGACTCAAGGGAGTGGCCCAAACAGCATTCGGCCTTCAGCCCTTTCTCGCGCACGTGGCTGGGGAGGGAAAGCGAGATGGAAACCCTTTTTCCAAAACTCAGATGTTTTTCCAGCCCCAGAAAAGCAAACAGAGTTGTCAGATATGCAGCGAGAAAAAACGTGCAACCACTGTTCAGGAATCTGCTGTTGGCGCGGTGGCGAAGAAAGGGGGTGTGTGCGTGTTGCGGCGTGCCGGCGGCGTGTGGCGCGGCAGACGACCGGTGGAACGAACCTCAACAGTCCATCACAATCACTCCCTTCCGGTAACACAGTATATAGACGGTATTGCAGAGATCATCTGCCATCTTCACGATCTCAGGCGGTTGTACACAGACTTGATATCGTGATTGTTGTGCCATCGGAAGCATGAGAGAAAAGCCTTCTGTGCGGCGTCGGTGGAGTCCACTGTGACCTGTTCCCTAAAGACAGTTGGTCTTCGCACTTCTGAGGACCTCTGGAAGAACTCCTTGAGATATCGAGTCAGAAACTGGTGTTCATAGCTGCCGAGCGGCACTACAGAACATGTTGGGTGCCTATCTTGTCCTGTAAGCTCGATCATCTTCCGTGGGGAAGCATGAAGCCGCTGTTGTGTCCGGCACAATCCCCCCTTCCGCGAGACCCAGCCCAACAAACTCCGCTGTAGACAGACCTTATCCCTTCTCCTCACTGCCGGCAGTCAGTAACAGGGCCCAAATGCTACCATCAGCCCCAATTCATCCCCTCGAATCCCCATACTCTTGCTCGCGTTGTTTGCACCCAGTCCAATTTTCTCTCCTGGACCCCCGAAGCTTCCGTCACGTGCGGCCCCTTGTCGTGACCACAAGTGGTAAGCGTTCCGGAGTGCATACGACCCACAGTCATCAACACCATACGATTCAGCTGCTTTCTCGCGAGAAAGTATTCCATTAGCCTCAAAATACCTTGTTTGACAAGATGCTACGTCCATGATCTCTTCCTTGACCGGCCGAGAGTTGGTCTAACTCCGGTCAAGTCCATCATGTCGCTCCACGGGGTATCAAGGAAGACTCTGTCGGTTTGATTCTTGAACAAAGTCGACAACAATGGCATCGTTAAAAGGTACCGACGCGCCCAAAGAGCCTCTTGAAGGACTGGTCAAGGTATCACGGGCTTGAACCACCTCGACATCCCCACAGCCGGATAGTCTGCCTCCTCGACTTGATACGATTCCACAATAACGACAACAACTCCAAACGACACGATGAAAGCCCTCGTCCTATCCCCCTCCGAAAGCTCCGTCTCTGTCAGAAATATTCCGAAACCATCTCCAGGTCCTCGAGAGATCCTTATCAAGATCTACGCCGTCGCTCTAAACCACGTTGACGCGCTCTACGCCAAAAACCCCATCGCTGCCCAAGACGACCGCGTCATTGGCAGCGACTTTTCAGGAGAGGTTGTGCAACTCGGCGAGGGCCTTGACGTTGTCGATGACGCCCGAGCAAAGATTGGAACTCGCGTAGCCGGGTTTGTCCAAGGAGGTAAGGATTCAAACACCATCGCGTCATGTACCCAGTCACAACCCAATCCCTATCATCTTCTTCCTACCCACAAAGCACACGCTGTGACTATATCTTCCGTGGCTGTAGCAGCCCAAAACCTTGTACAAACACCTCGCAACACTTCGCCGCGCTTCCTCGCCTTCGGGTGTCCTTCACTAGCTAACAGCAGCAACAAACAGCCTGCTCCGTCAATCTCCGCCCGGGCGCCTTTACAGAATATCTCGCCGTCGAGTACGACCTAACGTGGCACATCCCGACGACATTGTCCTTCGAAAGCGCGGCGACAACCAGTCTTTGCGGTCTGACGGCTGCCCAAGGCGTCTTCGCCCGCCTGCAACTCCCGTGCCCATTCTTCAACACTAGAGGTTTCTCGGGCCTCGGCCTCGGTGACGACAGCATCGTCAACGTCTTCATATATGGCGCGACATCTTCCCTCGGCCTGTACGCCGCGCAACTCGTCCGCGCGTCTGAAAAGACCTCCGGCCGCACGATGCGGCTCATCGGCGCGGCCAGCGCCTCGAAGCACGCCATGTTGAGGCAGGGACCGTACGCCTACGACGTTCTAGTCGACTACTGTGATGTCGACTGGGTCGAGCAAGTGCGTCGTGCGGCCCGGGGAGGGGTGCAATACGCCATCGACGCCATATCCAAAAGCCCGTCGGTTGAGCAGGTCGAACAAACACTAGCAGAGGACGGTCAGTTCGCCGTGTTCCGGAGCCCTGCCCTGGGCGGATTCGACGTCTCCAGGATGCGGTTCAAGCCTCTGATCGGAGCTGTCTGGGAGGGGTTGGGAGTCGAGACATTGTACCAAGGCAAGTCATCGTTGGCCCCCTTTTGACTAACGCATCGACGTGAGACACCGTCGCTAATTCCGGTTCGTCTGATTCTAGGCGCTACTCTCCCTGCGAACCCCCACGCGAGACGATTCACGGCCGAGTTTTATAACTACATGGGCTCTGCAGCCTCTTCTGGAGTTGTCAAGGTGCAGCCGAACCCTGTGCGCCTGATGCCGGGCGGTTTGGAGAGGATCGCTTTGGAAGGGTTTGCGTTGTTGACTGGTGCCGGAGGGGAACGGCCCGTTAGCGCCGAGAAGATTGTGCACACCATCTCTTGAGGATCCCCGTCCTGGACCTCAAGGCAACGCGGTGTCTCTCCTTGCAGCATGTCGGTGCATCATCGAACGCTTGGTGAATGTCAGCGCCATCCGCGGTATCTCAAACGTACGAAGTTCTTATAGAAAGCAGGTACCATTGATTGGACAGAAACCTCCCAAGATCATCTAAGATACAAAATAATTGTGTGCATAGAGACTGCACGCGTCTAGGGGAGATAAGAAGGCCAGCAAAGAAAGTACAATCACCGAGTACCATTGCTCAAGCTTGTCGATTACAAACTTGCTCAGGAAATGGTCTGCTATTTAACGCCGAACGCCACGCCGACCTTCTCAGTTGACAAGTGTTGCTTCAGGTTCGTCTGAACTTTGCTAATAGTTTTTAAATTGTTATTCAATGAAGACCTGTAGCTAGCCCGCAGCCCGTGTAGCTAAGGTATTGTAACACTCCACCAACAGTCTTATCACTTATCCATCGTTACCAATACGATGTGCCTGGAGCTGAGAAAAATATGGTCGCCGCTAATAGTGTGAATCCAACGTCCGTAGATACTTTTTCTATACAGGGACTGATAAATGCTAGAAACTGTTGTCGTCATCTTAATATTTATTGGCGATGATCCACGATCTCCCCGTCTTCAAGCCTCACGTCCGGTACCTTGTCAACCAGGGATTATTGATGTAAGCGGTGAAATTTATCAATTCTAATTGAAGGGGTAGTGCGCGTGACACATTCTCTAAGCTTAGCCATATTTCTCAGCTATGATTACCTACACTTCTTTGGGCAGCATATCTTTGTCCCCGTTCCTTTCAGCTACCAAGATAGAGACACTAAGCGGAGCTCAGAGTGCCCATGTACGTTCATATTCAACGCCCACAAGCAACAAGTAAAGATTGAGGGAGAACCGGGTGCGCGTGGCTACCTAATTATAATCGGCGATCGAGTCACTGCATAGACACTCGTGGACGCGTTAGGAACTTCATAAAGAATGTCTTGGTCAGTCTGAAGAATAGACACAAAGGAACGGCGGCAGATCAGCTTATGCGAACACAGCTTCTCCCGGCTGACATCCTCTCTCACTCATACTCAGTAAGATTCAAGATTGCGAAGGCGGTGGATGTGAGGTTAGAGAAGAGCATGTTGAAAAGTATACTGAGGAGACATCTGTTAGTAATCCACAAAATAATAGGTAAATTGTCCAGAACAACCTGAAGTGAAATACAGATTCGAGTATTGAAGGGAGCTTGGCTATCATTTGTAGTGAAATGCCATCGACGGAAACTGCTATTCTCTTTATGGCTGGATTTAAACGTCCCTCTTAAGTTAGCATCTGATTGCAGGATGAATCTACGTGAAGCATCACTGAAGGCTTTCTGAGGTGCTCCCACGTATTCTTCAAAATAAGCTAGTAAAGCATTACAACACACTTACTTAATACAACTAGATGGGCAGAGCCCAAAAGGCCATGTAACGGTGTCCATGTCCAGGAAGATTTTGCTTCCAGTTTAGACACATTATCATATCCTTTTGACACAACAGGTTCCAGCTTACACGGTAAGTTGCCAATGAAGTTACGCCATATGCAGACGAATCCTACTTAGCTCCTGTCCTGATGCCCTCCACTAGACCAGTCTTTGTTCGTTAACTGTGACGTTGATTGGCATGCTGCGACTAAGGAAAAGCAGCTGTTTCAGAAACCATGACACAATCAAGATGTTGATCATGAGTCCTTTCGGGAAGATGACCAAGCCACAAGAAACGAAAATCTAATAGGTTAGCGACTGCTCATGTTTGACAGATTAGTACCGCTCACGTGGAACCTTCCATTTAATGAAGCCTAGGAAACATTGCGCGGCTGCTTCAGATTGCAGGAAAGCTACATATTTTCCTCGAATTTCCAACCCGCTTCACATGCATTCATGCTGCCTTTATTCAGCCGCAGGAACCACGAGAGGTCCAAGTGGGGAGATTCAGCTGCGTCCGTTCTAGGCTATAGCCCGCTTGCGGCTATGTGGAGGTCATCTCACCAAGCGGGGCTCAGCCCCGTTACTCCCCTTGGTGTAGTTGGTTCATCACGTTCGACTGTAATGGTGTTGTATCCACATCCATCGAAAGGTCTCTAGTTCGATTCTGGAAGGGGAGAACCACATGTCTTTTTGCAGTCGTTTGCCTTGAATGATTCTGGGTTGCGCTGTCTGAAAGTGACGCTGAATAACGGGACAATAACGCAGTGGGGCAGGCATTAGCTAAACGGCTTTTAGTTCTATCTTTTTCTTTATATGTCAGACTACTGGACGTATTGATCTTTTGTTATAGCATTCCACGAGTTGAAGTTCTGAGGTCTATTAAAACGCTTCGTGGTCTTGTAAACAAATACCCTCTAGTAGTTCTACCTGCACGTAGCATAGTTCAGTCTCGAAAGACCAGTCGCATTTAACGCGGACTTAATTCCTGGAGCTAAATTTATTAGATGTACTTATCTAGCCACTTGTCACTCAGGCTGCTGATACTTCCTAATAGACTAAGAGCCTGGAAGAGAAATACAGGCTGCTCGTTAAGTAGCTCCTAGAATCTAGCTCAACAGGCCCTCTTCCTATGACAAATAACTGAGTGAAACTATGTCACCCTACATGCAGACCTCTGCAAAGACGTTCATAAAGTGTGCGGACATGGGACCATGTTTATGTGTCAGGCGGCCGTGATAGATCTGTTAGATCTGTGATGAATGAAATTCTGTCGTCAGTCCAGAGACGCAAAAAGGCAAATCAACGTGTCTGAATATCAAGTCTTTTTTGGTTGGCTTTCCTTAGCACTGGCCAAACATCAGGGATCAAGAACTCGCCGCTAATGTACCAGTAGGGCGCTGCGCTGATCCTTGTCAGGGGCGCATGTCTGCACGGCAACATCGAGGCCAGGGAAAGCAATTCTCGCATTCATGTCGCCGGATCTCACGTAAGACGAATATGGAAAGCCAGCTGGGCCACAGTTTACCGACTCGGGATATTCAAGCGAGAGCTGGTAAGGCTTAGGAAGGATATCTGCATATCCAAGGAACCAATCAGACTCTCATACCAGGCAAGTATCCCGTCTTGGCATTCATTTAGTAAGACTACGTGCCTGGCGCCAAACACACCGACGAATAGCTTGAATCGATCATGACTTGGAACACAGAGCCCTTGCAGCAATGACGAAGATCTTCTCCGTCAGAGGGCATTCAAATATGTCTCCCGACACCTAAGATTTCAACTCCGATCGCTCTTTCCTAGCGTAACTCCCTCTCTCTCACGGCGCGAGGAAGGCAAATATGCGACACCTTTTCGGCCAACCCCTCAGCGGCTGGCGCGTGTCGGCCCTGACCTTTGTCTGCGCAATATGGACACTGACTCTCATCCTCTGGGTTCTCCTCGCCGTCACCCGGGCCCGCGGGTCATCAGACTCACTCGTCTTCAACATTTCGAAGATCTTTGAGGGCGACTGCGACTCGGCGCGTGTGCGTTTGATGGCCCTCAAAGCATTCGTCAACGCTTTCTCCACCTTGATTCTCATTTCGTCAAACTACTTCATGCAGATGCTGGCCGCCCCGACGCGGGCGGATATCGACGTCGCGCACCGCCGCTCCCGGTGGATGGACGTGGGAATTCCCTCCATGCGCAACCTGCGCTTCGTGTCGCCGTGGCGCGGCGTATTATGGAGTCTGTTTGCGTTGAGCTCCGTGCCGTTTCACCTGCTCTTCAACGCTTGCGTTTTCGGTTCGACTACAAGCACGGAGTGGGTGACGGCTGTTGCGTCGGAAGGGTTCCTCGAGGGTCGGGAGTACTACCTTCCCGGCATCGGCGTGGGCCCTGACCCTAGGCCCGCTATCCAAGCGTACAGTGATGTTGTCCCGGGCGAGGTGCAGTATATGGCCGCCAACGCGAAGTCCTGGGAGCGTCTCACTGGGAAGGAGTGTCTGGAGGCGTACAGCGTGTGGATCAATGTGCGCAGTAGGAGACACATGGTGGCAGTGGTGGAAGCGGACAACAACGGCAAAGGATGGACTACGGCAGAGAAGTCTCAGGCATGGGAGGCTGAAATGCTGAATAACACGGTCTACAGTCTATGGTACGCTGGCTTCTATGGCTTCCACTCTGGTAACAACAGATTCACAGGCTCCGGCTTGGCCACGGGCATGACCATAAAATGGGAGAACGACCACGGCCCATACGAGAACGTTTCCGTCATCTCGTCAAAGGGCCGATTCTGGGGTCTTCTTGACCTCAAAACCGGCACGTGGATGGATGAGCTGCTCGATAAAAAGGACAACTGGGTCATCTCGTGGGACGCCGTGGGCGCGCCAGGCAACGTTCCACTACTCAACGAAACGCTGACGGTCAAGTACTGCCTCTCGGAGCCCATTGTCGGTACCTGTAGGGTGCGCGTCAACAACGACTTGTTTCTGGCGGTTTGCATCGTTGCGCTGTTCAAGAGCTGTCTTTGCGTCATTGTGATAGGCTATTTGTGGAAGAGAAAACCGCTGGCTATTATCGGGGATGCTGTCGACTCCTTCATCCGCCTGCCCGATGCCACTACCAGAGGCATGTGCACGCTCGGGTGGCGGGACTTCTCGAGGAGGAGCCGCTGGAGACCCCGCAAGCGACCGGAGGAGTACGGCTGGCTCGCCGAGCCACGAAGGTGGGAGAAAAAGACGCAGCGCTGGGGCGGCTCGGTCCATCTCTCGGACTGGATCAAGACATATTCGATTGGCGTTGTGGGTTTAACTCTGGGCTTCCTGGCGTTGAAATCTTTCGTCAGCGAAGTGTAAGAAGCCTGTATCCGTCCTGTCTTGACAATTGCTTTGCTAACGTGGATATGACAGTGGGGGATGGAAGCGCGCCTACACATGGGGAACTTTCGGGCAGGATCCCGAGAACCCCGTCTTCGCAATGAAGTACCCGTCCAAAGCCCTCGAGAACTTCGTGGGGAGCTTGGCCATAAACCCGATCGGCTCATCCCTCCTGTCCAACCTCCCCCAGCTCGGGCTATCCATCACCTGCCTCCTCCTGAACGTCATCTACACCCGCATGTTTATGGCCAGGGAATGGACGTCCTACAGCCTGAACCTCAAATCACTTCGCGTCAGCGTGCCCAAAGGCCAGCAGCAGTCTGAACCGTTCCTGGAGATCCCCCTGCCATATGCTATTGTCATGCAAGCAGTGGGTCTGTTGGTTCACTGGCTGTGTGCCAACTCCGTATACGCCATCATTATAGAACGTGAGTTCTTTTGAAGCTTCCATTGGTGAAATCCACTGACGCAGTAAAGCACTGGAGGCCATTCCGCCAGATCAGATCGTGTCGAGCAGTTACGGACAAGTCACCATGTACATCAACATCCTTCTATCTTTCAAAGCCGCCATCGCGACTATGGTCGTCCTCTGCGCCATACTGCTCGTCCCAGTCATCGCCTCACGATTTCGTCTCTCAGGAGAAACAGTAATGGTCGGGAGCTGCTCGGCTGCTATCTCGGCTGCCTGTCACGTTCTCCGGCCGAATCGCGAGCTATCTACAGTGACTCCCCCCGAGCCGCTCTCGTCGTGGGGACTCTCAGATTCTGATTCACTTCCCCCGAATCAAATTGACCAAAAGGGCGGTCACGTTCATTTATCGGAATACGACGATGGCGATTGGCGAAATGACCTGGCTGAGAGTAGGTTGATGTGGGGGGCAGTTTCTGGGAAGGGCTTGTCGGCGACGGAGTACAGTGACTCGACCGATGGTACCGTTTTGCATTTGGCATTCGGTACGGCAGATAATGATGTGAAAGGTGTCACAGTGGGAGCAACTTATGCTGGCATTAGGGACTGGGACAACTAAAGGTCGCCGGAAAGAAAATGGGCATTTGGCGTGGCGGTAACCGTCAATTTTCTCGAAAACATGCTGCCAGATAGTCAAACGCTATGATGTGTGATTCTTTGAATCTGAAGGTTTACATAGGAAAAAGAGACAAAGAAAAGATACGACAGTAACATTGACAAAAAATGAACGTCATGTCTCCCGGTTTAGAGCTGCAGGGGTCCGTGGACGTGCAGTCTATTGGCCTATCAATCCCGGAGTCAGCAGGATATTCTGCATAATATACCTATACTTATCAAACCATGATCTCGTGTTCATCTGATTGCTTTAACAAGTTTACACTAAAGTGGCTTTCTCGATATACGATCCCCTCACATTAAGCATCGTGATGAAGTTAACTGTGGAGCCGTCATCACCCTCGCTCTATGGGCCGCTTGCGGCTCCGTCGAAATCATCTCACCAAGCGGGGCTTTAGCCCCGTCACTCCCCTTGGTGTAGTTGGTTCATCACGTTCGACTGTAATGGTTACGTTGTCATCGAAAGGTCTCTAGTTCGATTCTGGAAGGGGAGAACCAATTGTTTTTTGCAGTCTTCTTGGTTGAAGTTGACCTGGCCTTAAGAGTCATCATCGGGTTATTTTGTGCCCGTGAGCATACTGTGCACTAATGCCTTTACTTTTTCCCTTACATTCTTGCCTATCAACATTTGACTTTTGAACAACTATCAACTAAGAACAATCTTTTTCATGAAGCTCACAATCTCATTCTCTTCCCAATCAAACGAGTCAAAAAACGGAGCTACTCTCATTTGCTCCTCAATTTCCTCGTTGTCAGGGATTCTCTGTTTCTCGTACGTCGCTGGTCCACCCTCAATCGAGTGCGGAATAAAGACTGACGTGTTTGTCGTAATCGGTGTCCGGTCTTCACGGATTCCCATACCTGCGGGATCGCCGTCGATGAACCACAATCCTATCACAGGGTAGTATGTGTTTCCATCCGCGGCCCTGAACTCTGGAAGTAGAGCAAGCTCCTGCACAACATACCCTTCAGCGCCGTAATCTCCCGTAGATGCATCCTGTATAACTTTGCCATCACGTTGCAAAACAACATCGGCACCCTCTCGCGCAAAGATTGGCTTGCGTGCAAAACTCGTCATTGAAGAGGGTGCCTCATTGACATACGTCGGGAGAAGCCACTTCCCCCTCGGGTCGTCTTTGAACAGTCTCCACAGGATGGCGAAGAGTGACTTGTTGCTCCACAACATTTTGTACGGCGGCTCAATCCAAATGGTTCCTCCAACATAGTTTCCTGCTTCGTCATGCAAGCCAATCTTCTCCATATCCCGGAAGCAAGGCCGTGCAAATTCCTCCTGCACCATAAACTCCCACGGGTAGAGCTCAAAGACGACGTCTAGATGGTCGCCGTTTGCATCGTAAAATCGTCCATCATTCTTCGAGATAGAGATCTCTTCAACTGTAAGTGCCTTCGTCTGCCAGCCCGCCTGCTGGCAAGTATCCATCAAGAACATCACATTAAAGGCATCCTCCCCCGAACATTCTCCTTCGCCTACAGCGAAATGAACCACAGGCTTGTGTCCCAACGTCTGCTGGATATGGGTGAGATTGCGTTGCCAAGCCGTGATAAGCTTTTCAGTGATGCTGTTGTATTGATCGCTTCCATTTCCAGTCTGTTCCAGCCATAGCCATTGGATTGAACCAGCTTCGAGTAACGAGGTAGGAGTGTCCGCGTTAAACTCGTAGAACTTAGGCTGTCGCAATCGAGGGTTCGGATGGTTTAAGCCACCAAAGCGCACATCGAAGCGTCCATAAATACTGCCCCATGCAGGCTCTCGGTTCCACGACTTTTTAATCTCGCTCAAGGCAAAAGCGGGCACCGCCATGTCTTTGGTGATGATATCTTGGTTTTCTGTCAGATAGTCTGCTGCCTCGCAGCACATCGCAAAAACGTCTTTGGCGGCGCCTTCG
Organism: Colletotrichum chrysophilum; assembly: GCF_026319265.1. Taxonomy (NCBI): domain Eukaryota; kingdom Fungi; phylum Ascomycota; class Sordariomycetes; order Glomerellales; family Glomerellaceae; genus Colletotrichum; species Colletotrichum chrysophilum. Next base: position 213,536 of record NW_026517342.1, on the reverse strand, counting down.
AGAAGGTGTATCTCTTCTTTGGTAAACGAGTAGTACCGGTTGTCCGGCCAATATGGCTCCGAGGCACCGGGAGCTACAAGGTCTGCGAAAACTAGACCCTGGCTTTGGACTAGGCGCGTATGGTTCGGCCGTTTCTGAACTGGTATACGACGCATTCTGTTGAGCAGTGTCTGGCTGAAAGCGTTATGGAATGCTTCGAAGGTCACCTTACCGAGCGAAAGATTGGGCCAAAAGGAGTCTCATTCTTATACGGGGCATGGGCTTCGATCCCCTGCGAAGTTTTAGTGAAATCAAGAATGGGGCAGATACATACAGACCGGCGGAAAAGATTTCACATTGTGCAGTTCCTTAGTTGCTAGTTGCAGACCCCCCTTATACGAAATCCTCGGTAAGGTTCGGCTTCAATCCGACAACCGACGGAAACTTTGATACTGTCGCACGATTTGGCGACTTTTGGCTAAATTTCCATAGAGTTGAAGGCTAAAGATATTCCCTACGGTTTCATGCTCCCTTAAGTCCACAGGGGCGTTTCGTAGAAGCAGCTGTGCTAGGGCATACGCGACCGTGACACGATCTATCACCAAGTGCGTCTAAGGTGGCCACCTATGTTCGGAAGCTCTGCGTTTAGGACTTCCCCTCCTCCAAGGTTCATGGTGGTTGATTGCCTTCCGAATTAACGATAGAGCGGCAAACTGCGAAGAAGAAAAGTTAGAAGGGAAGAAAGATTCATAACGATAGAATTGGGTTTGGGGGTTCGCTCTGTCGGACCGAGTTGTCGGGCCAGGGCATCACAACACCAAAGTTTCCGAGGATAGTCGTGATGATGCGGACATCTCTATGTAGAAAACTTTTAGAAAGTTCCATCGCCGAAGTCAATTCCCGACATTACGAACAAGACGCAACTGTGCTTTATTCGAGACCTAAGCTATGACAGAAAAGCCTTTGTGTCCTCCAAGTCTTTATCTGACTGTCATAGAAGTACGAAGCACTCGTACCCTTTTCTAACGAGGTTCTTCCCTGGCGAAATTGACGAGCAGATTGTTTCACCATCAACCCGGCAATGGAAGATGAATAGCTTCTTCCTTTCTTTTCATTCAATCTTCTATATAAAGCTCTGCCGAATGGTATGAAACGACGATCTTCGTCCGTTCTAAAAGTCCGTCCTAGCTTGCCGTCTCAAGCAATCAAAGCCTGTTATTTTACTACCATCATCTCAACTAAGAAAGAGCTTGGCCACACAAACATGAAGTCTACTCACCTCTCCCTTTCGGGCCTCCAGCAGCTCGCAGTCGCCGCCTTCTTTGCGGCTGCTGCCGATGCTAGGCCTTACTGCGCCGACCAGCATGGCCAAGTTGTGGCCCTTTCCAATTGCGATACTGCTACTACCCAAGCAACGGAGAAATTCGTCCTCATCGAGCATGATGGCGGAGACCTTCAAAACGGTGACAGTATCATGGACGATAAGGCTGGCGGATCTCCTATGGTCGCCCGGGATGTCGAGGGCCCTGATCCTGACCTGGTCAGCGGCGGCTTCGGACGAAGGTCTCCTCAGCGTCAGTGCGACCCGTCTGTCGGTCATTGCGTCGTAGGTGGTGTTCGAATTGGGTCAGGCAGCTTCGGCGGCGGAAGCAACGGCGGTTAAAATCTGTCAACTCTTTAGTTGTGTAGAGACTGAGACCTTCATCAACGTCCATTAGCATGAATTCAGTCTCGGTGGGGATAGAGTGCATACTTGTTGATTGCCATTTCTAGCTAAGTAGATTCAACAAGACGTTATCTAAACTTAACCCTCATACAGCCAGCCAGAAGTCGTGAGTTAAACAGGGTTAACCTCCGCCGCAACAAACACTCTTATGCTACTGAAGTTTCGCGATTGTTTAGTGCGATGGGGTGCGTTATTCGGCTTAGAATCCCACCAGTAAAATGACAACACTTAGCGCGCAAGTAAGTAGAGGGATGTTGTACAACGGTTGGTTCGCCAGACTCTTCTGTGCCCCTTTTGAAACATCCGCAACACCACCAGACAAGATACTCCCTTGTAGCTCTAGAATGCGCTGAGCTGCCCTTTCCGCAACAGTCATGATCGGTCCAGACGGATTGGTTGTGACCATTCCAGGCATAATCGAAGCATCGACGATGAACAGATTTTCTGTACCATAGACACGCGTGTGAGTGTCGACGACGGACGTGCCACCTTCAAGACCGCTGTCGATTCCCATCTTTGCGGTACCGAGATAATGAAGCCCACGACGTCTCTGGAGATTGACCGGCATCTGTAGATTATTAGCATCATGTACAGAAGGCCGAGCCAAACGCCTGTGATCGTACCTCTTCTATGTTTTGTTCCACAGTCATATTTGCGGGCGGATGTGTGAGCACGATGTCAGGATTAGTTGACAGGGCCTTCATCAGATTTTTGATACCAGCAATGATGGCCGCTTTATCCTCCTTTGTTTGCTGGTATGCAAGAGTAGAAATTGACATCGTGAGATTTGGGTTAATCGTCACGGCACCGACAGATGTGCCGCCTCTGCCAAGGAACTGCGAGATTGTCATCGAGTTCTTGGTCGCTCCGGCCACTCGCGCTGTATACTGAAACTGGCGTGGTCCATCCGGTCCATCAACGACTTCCCACATGATAGGACCATCATTCGGCGCCGTCATGGTAAGCATCCCACTCCGATTCTTCAAGTAGGCATCCACATCAGCTTGGATTGGACTCTCCCATGCACCAATCTGAAAGTCATAATAGTTGACGTCTTTGTGAGTGATCTGCAAGTCAGTCACAGTGTGGTCGTGAAGATTTCGACCTACTGGTAGCTTGATCCACTGGGGTTCTTCGATGAAGTCGGGGCCATCGGTGCTCTGCTGGACAATGCGGAGCTGATCCTCTGGTCCGATGCCGCTTCGGAACAGCAGCTTCGGTGTGCCATAGTAGCCGCCTGAGATCACCACTCGGCCAGTTGACTCCGTTACGTTCACGATGCCGCATCGGCCTCCGTCACCACGAGACTCGATCTCAACCCCTGTGATCCGACCTCGATCGCGGATGACACGGCGGGCCATCGTGTTCGTCCACATTTTGAAGTTAGGTCTCGAGTTTGCCGTGACTAGGTAGGTTGCCAACGGACCATGTCGTTCCCCGTTCTGATACATGAAGTTTGCAAAAGCAAATGTTTGGCTTTTCGCGTTGGGGTTGTCTGCCGGGTTGACATGATTCCATCCCCCGGCTTTCAAGGCGCGCGACAGTACATTATAGCCCTCCGGAGCATAGAGAACACCGTCGGTTGAGGGCCTGTCAGTTGCGGGTATTCTCTTGAAAAGCGCATCCGCGGCAACCTTCATATCTGCTGCCTTCCAACCCTCTGGATAATTTTGATCCCAGTCAATGTCAGGAGACTTCCACCAGAGACCCGCATTGACGGCCATTCCTCCGCCAAGGACGCAGCCAGATGTGTTCTCGTTGATGTCGTCACACGTGACATTCTTCCCGTCTACCCAGATTCTTTGACACAGACCTGGGACGTCGAATCTGGTGAGATTGGTGCCTTTAAGCCATTCCGGTCGCCAGTTGTCGAAAGAAAGTTGATCTTTGAGTAAAGTCTCCTTGGGAAACCATCGACCAGATGAAATAGGTCCCCTTTCAATCATGAGGACCTTATGACCTGCCTCGGAAAGCCTGTCTGCCATAGGCATGCCACCGGCGCCTGCTCCGACGACGATGTAATCATATCGTTCTGAATCGATGGTATCCTTGGAAGTGCACTCGGCCGTCGAAATTTTAAGGCCAAGAGCTAAGTAGTCAGTAATACCTTCAACTCGTCAGTAGGGCATGAACCCACTAAGCAGGGTCAGCAGAGCATATTTAAGTATCCGCATGATGTCCACTGAACAGGTCTGATGTCGATGGCCTATGGTTTGTTGGGGCGAAGGCTGTCGGGAGATATTTGCAATTATGTGGGGAAATGGCTAGCAAGAGAATGTATCTTTTTGGGCACATTTGAGACATTTTTGGGACCATGTTCGACGGGCCTCCGTGGGATGCGTGGAATGTGACATTTCCTTCCGCGCCGGCGGGATAAGCCATTCAACTGGCCTCTTTCTCAGTTAAAGTTTTACGGGAGACCGATGTTGCATCGCCAAGCAAAGGGACGGCGTCTTTCAAACAAGGTCCTGGGTCTTATGGAATCTTTTGGCACAGAGCTTCAACCTTGACCACTCAACACTTCAATCAAACTCGAATTGTGTCTATCAATCTGTGAGTAAGATAAGCATAGGGTTGCAGGACTCCTTTTGTCCAAGGAAAAGTTGATCATACGGTCCAGCACTAAGAGGTCTCTGGAGATAACGTTAGCAGTGGTGCCTGACGCGTGGTTTTCGTTGGTTGGTTGATTCTCGATCTGTCAAAGGAGTTTAAACCGCCAACTGACAGTTTTAGACTCCTACTAAGCGGCTATAAGCGCCTGTCATACATCATTCAATCGTCTACGCAAGTGCTCTATCATCACTCAGGCGTCAATACATGACGAAAGGGAGGTTTTGTGAGGCAAAGAGGAACGATCATGTGGCAAGTCTTATTCGGGTACATGCACATTGAAAGAGTTATTGAAAAGGAAAAGGTCATGATGCAGGTGTTTTTTGCCCCCTCTTCAGCCTCCCTTACTAGCCATAATATACGTCGAAGTTTCAATCAATTTACGTCCAAGGAAATATGAGAACAGCGAGTATGTTGAGATGTTCTTGATGGATTTTATGTACTCGTAACTCAGATCGGTTCGGCCCGCCCGGATGCAAGAATTGCCATAGTAATATGCCGTGCTGGGGGTGAAACCAATCATCCCACCGGTAAACGCATTTTATTCGAGTCCCTCGAGTACTGGGGCCAATAACCCGAGGAGCTCGTACATTATAGTTCACAACTGTAGATGTGTGAAACTTTCCCCGTGTCAAGGGCCTCGGACGGTCGGTCATCGAGCTCCTCGATCTGGCTCGAATCCCAATAAATCATTGGGGTCCCCATACCAGATTGAGCACTAGCAGGTATCGCCGCGTGTTATTTCTTAATTCAACTACAATCAAAGATGTTGGATACTTCGGCCACTTTAACCCAAGTCACGCCGATTCCAGCGAGCATAACACGCGAGAAAGCTCTCGCACTTGTTCAAGATGCGGAACATCACATACGGTCCGACTTTGATATGAAGTCTTTTTCACCTTGCGATCTTCAAATTCCGGTCAAACTCCCCAGCGACATACACCCAACCGAGGCGACGAAGGCGTACATGGTGACCGACAGCGTACCGGCATTATTTGGTCACCGCGACGCTGTAAGCTACAATGAGTACACTCGCACGAATGACGGCATATTCGTTCACACCGTCGCTCCCATGGGCGTGGTGTTGGACACGCGATGGCGGGTTCGAGAAGCACAGGATGGAGGGTTGGAGATGATCGCTGTTGTGGAGATTAGGTGTTCTAAGCTGATGGTTGGTATGGTGAAAAAGACTTGTGCGAAGAATTCGAAGCCCTTCCATGAGAGGTTGCTTAGTGGACATGGGGCATACAATTGACATCCGACTTGTGTTGGGAAAGGCAAGACATGAAAGCTTCAGTTGGGTCATTTGCCACAATACTGATGATCAAGCCCGTGGTCTTGAATTCTTATAAACAGTCGTATTCGTCGTGGACCATGATCCCAAAGCATTACCATGTTGGTGAAACACATAGCTCTGCTCTGTACACCTGTTGTGATCGGTCAGTCACGCCTCAAATCCAGGAATCGGGGCACCAAGAGAGGATGCGTTTTAGTAGTCAAAAAATCAATTTCTATTCATGTGTACAGTCATGGTCTAGTCTTTTGCTCCACGCCTTCCAGCTCGTGTCCAACTTTGTCTCAACACACCTAATCATATCGAAACTCAGGTCCATGCCATGCACGATGAAGTCGAGCGCGGATCCCGTGCGCACTTCGTGGACGATCACGCTGTCCAATAATCTGCAAGATATCCAATCCATTGTTTTGAGATTCCGGGTGATGATGAGATGGGCCCGGGAAGTTCTCCTCAACTTCGTGGGCTGATAGATCCTGAGGAAGGGTTTGAGCACGGCGAGCTGGGGAAGACTGGAATCTAACCCTAGCTGGCTCGGGTGATGGTTCTCGCACGTATAATTGAGTCTGGGTCAGGTTGCGGCGCGGCGGGCTGTACTGCGGTGGAGGCTGAGAGATGCGCTGCGAAGTTGCTGTACTATGATAAGCGGGAGGGGGAGATGGCAGCCGGTTGACATGTCGAGCGAGTGTTTGTCGGGGTGGAGATATCTCTGCGGGAAATCTGAGAGACCGCCTATGAGGCGGAGTCAGTGGTATGTCCTCCTCTTCATCGAGCTCATCTTCGTACTCGAAGTCGTCCGCGTAAGGATGAGAGTGTGGATGACATCTATGGCAAGACTGAACGTAGGTCTCATCGATGTGTCGGTAGAGTGTGCCTCTGCACCACTGCGCTGGGGTTCTGCATGATCTACTGAACTGTTGCACTCTCACGCACGGTTCGAAATTGTCGCGGTAGAGCATCGTCCTGCCGCAGTTGATGCAGTATTCAACATCCTGCGTGATTCTGCACATGCCTTCTGTTGCTGTTGCTGTTTGACTTTAGACGGGGCTCACTTACGTACGTATATGAGAAGCGGGCCTGAAGTTGACGTTGTGGTTTAGTGATGAGATCTCTGGGTAGGCTTATTGTGGTTCCAATGTAGCCCCAGACACCGCCGTCAATTCGCCCCTTCTTAAGTAAGGTTATCATTTATGAGCTTGCCATAGTTTCCGCAAGAAAGCTCTTTGGCAGTCGAAACAACAGCTCTGTCTTAACTCAATGTTCTACAACAACACAATTCTTATTATTTTCGATGAGTCTGTGAGCTCTCTGCAGAAGGCCTTTGGTTTTGAACAAAGCATAGACTACATGTTGATACTTGGTCCAAGTTCCATGAGATAAAGAGCGTCTCCCATGAAAGCAGTATTGTTCATGACTGTCAAAGGCTCGGCGAAGATTCTCGCGTGGAAGTAACCCAAGGACTTAATGGGATGTCCCCATTGGCTGTCACTGTGGGGCACTATTGCCAAATCTCTCCAGATTATGTAGGGTCAGAATCCACGTTCTTGAACAGGGCAGTTCAGCAAAGGAATGATGATTTTTTGGTTTCGGGTCACGTCAAACCAAGAACCTTGACCAAAAATACCAATGAAGACTCCAAATAAGTTTCATTTCCTTAGCAAGCGGAGTCCGACAACATGAGGTGAAGCCAGCCGCCCCCGTTGCTTCTGGGTATGGCTAGAAAACGTTGCTCCTTGCTTTCGCGCGCTCGGCATGACTGAATGCTTCTCACCTGATTTTCACTTAGTGACTAAGATCATTCATGTGTCTACGATAACATTTGCCGACAAGTTCAGCCACAAAAGAGTGCTGGGGTTTGGGAATATCATCCCGGCCAAGACAATCGTAATCTAGCCAATCATCCTCTTGAATTCCAGACCCGTAAAGACTACGGATTCAATTTCAAGTAGCCGGGGTTCGAGATAGGATGCTACGTGAAAGGGGAAGATTCCTTCCTTATTCCCTTCCTTCAAGAAATCCTCGTCACATGCGGACAACTCGCGTGCTCAGGCTGTCTCAGACGCTCGGTACCTTCCAGCCCTACAGGCTCCAGTGTTCAACCTGGCTGTTCCTAGATAATTGCCGTTAGCCGACACAGCCCAGAAAAACTTTGGGGGCAGAAACATGATTCAAGGCTATCCAAACATGAGCTAGCCTCTAAACTCCAAAGGCGGGGCCCGCGGGGCTTCTAGATGAATGTTGTCCCGCGTCCGTGCTAGGATCGTGATCCTTCGAACCGTCCGAGTTATGGATAGGGGCTTCTGGATTGGGCTTCGCATCGTGGGCGCATCGCTGCCTCTTTTGGAGGACACCCCGCTGTACTGTCGTCTTCGGCCTCTGGGCATCGTCGAGTGACAGTCGGATTATACCCAAGAAACTAGGCATCCTCCCGGGCCGACTCTGTTGATGATAGCGATCATGGCCGCCTCTCCGGAGGAACTTGATCCATGCTCCTTTGGATCCGTGCAAGTTCGGGCCCACTCATCACACGGGCATTCGGTTTCCCGTGAGAAATTGATGGACAGCTTTCAGGGAGCTTCAAACCCGGATCCTAGCATTCACTGCAGCCTTAGGAGGGAGATGCTCCTCACTAACCCAAGAAGATGCTGTACATCGCAGGCAACAACGTTGCGGGAGCCTGCAGAAGAAGCTAGACAGGGACTGAGACATTGTGGCCTCCAGGCGGCCACTGAAGGCACTTTTCAGCAAGGTTTTGGGTTGGACGGACCGGATTCTTTCCTAAGATGTGCGTCTTCCCAAGCGAAGGATTACGCCAACACCGGTTCATCATCAGTTGAGCATGGCGTGTCCGCATCAAGCAGGCGGACCTTCCGCCGAAGTTGAATAGGGGTAAGAATATCCAAATATGACTGCGCCTCGATGGCTATCTTGGTACTTGCCTTGGGGTAGCAGCGAGGGATTCGGATCGATGTTGACCCTGGCATGCGGTAGAGCCGAGGCGTCTGGTGTCTGAGCCCGGGAGTCAAGCGGATCACTGTAAGGACCAACGAGGCACTGCTCAGCAGTTGACCTCTCACTGATGATCACTGTTGGAGATCGTTCCTTTTCAAGGACCCTCGGGTTGAGATTAGGCGGGCCGGCCCTGCTCGGGCTGTGTTGCAGTTCCCAAGGAGCCAGAGCCAACTCGCGGGGCAGCATCAGCTTTGTCTTGATGACTTTCATTTCCTTTCCCACTCGCCTGTAATTTTGAGGCAATTCTTGTGTGCATCAACGTAGCGAGAATTGATGGACAGGAGCAGAGTGCTGCAGTACGTTCGTGGTGACGTTACGAACACCCTTCTTTCGGCAGGTCGCAGGCAATAGCATGCATTTACACTAACTTGATTCCTCAGGTCTGCCACACTGACGATGCAGGGACAACTCACCGAACTAGGCACGCCAGCTTACTGACAGCTCAAACAGCACTATACATATTGCTTTCTCGTAATATTTTTTCATTCAATTCGAATAAAGCTTCAGGTTAGCTAGAAGTGAATCACAATATGTCGTGCCCGAATCTTTAGAGGCATGCTGGTGATTAACCTCAGTGCTTTTTACCATGATGATTCAGGCCCTAGTCCCCGTCCCACCATCAGGATCCGTTTGGACTCACAAAATCAAGTTTGCAGTCATTCAGTTGTCACAGCCGTAACAGCTGAGATGCTTTCTTGCCAAACAGTTGTTTCGTTGTGCATCTCGTATATTCACCTTCACAAGCAGTTTAATTCACTTTATTGTTGTGCGCGTAGGTTGGAAAAAGCATATTTAACGCAAAACCTATTTATGCATTGTTGCCTGTCTCGCAACGAGATGCCCTCTCCTCCTTGTCACGCACTTCCGTACCCCGCTCCCGACACCTCGACTCCGATCCCCACCAACAAGAGCCGATCCCTAAAATCCCTAAACCCCTCATCCCGACCTCTCTTCTTACTCGACATGAAGATCAGAGTCATTGCCTGGAAGTACTCCTGCCCGGTTCCGAGTTGCAGAAACCTGGTTGATGTTCAGCTGCAGACGCTGTATCCCCCTGGAAGCTCATCAAGCAACCCTCTCGGCTCTTTCCAGGGAGAGATCATTCTCGAGCACTACGATATCCCCCACAGAGGGGAGTGCAGGATGTGCAACCTGCGCATAGAGAACGCTGAGCTGCGCGGCGAGGGTTGGACGTTGGTGGATGAATCCGATTTGAATTGAGACCCAGAAGTTGTTTTTCTGAGCCATTCGGTGATTTAACTCAACGGCGTTCAAGTACAATGGATGCCAAGGAAACAATAATTGCTAAAGAATAGCACGTTCGCCGCAAGTCAGAGCAGACGTTGAGAAATTAAAATTGGGAACTCGGGGAAATCTTAGCCGGACGAAGATCATATACTTCACAACGAAAACAACGTTAAATGCTAAGGTAGACTTGATTTGTGCTATTCACTCCCCCAGACATGGCACAGGTCTGCAGTCTCAATTTATTTACGAAAGGTTTAAGTCTCCTTCACGCCTACGTTCCCCGCACAATCTGCCAAGCACCTTGCATGTTCCGACAAATTTCCGACTTCGCTGCAGGAATCAGAGTTGCCAAGGCACGCGCACTAATATGCTGGCGGAGTTGATCTTCCCTCTTACTTCTGAACGCCCAGGAGTCCGAGACCCATGTGCAAGTCCCTCATCTTGAGCTTGTGAGGAGCAGCCTCGGCGCCGCCGGTGATAAGGCTGGTCGCCTCACCAATCATCTTCGTGACGCTGAGGATGTTCTCGAGGGTAACGGCCTCAGCCTTCTTGGTCCATCCAAGCTCCTCGGGCAGACGCTCGTTTTCTGAGATGCATTGTTAGACGGTTGCAACTCTGAGTGGTGATCTGGGGGTTCGACTTACGGAAGAAATATTCGACGAAATCCTTCTGGACAGTTCCGGCGACCATGTCACCGAAGACAATAATAGGGGCAGCGACCTCTCCAAGACTGAAGTTCTCGACGCTGGCGGTGAAAGTGTAGTTGGGGTTGAACGCCCTGGAGGTGACTTGACGCGCAATCTTGCTGTTGGCCAACTGCTTGGGGTCGAGGATAGCGTTGGTCCAGTAGGATCTGGACTCGTCGAAGACGCTCTGGTTGAAAATGTGATTGTTGCCAAAGAAGGCGTCGGTGCGACTAGGACGAAGTTGTCAGAGATCAATAGCAGAGTCTTGGTGTTCTAGTATTACTCACCTCAGACTGGCATCGTGCTCGAGGACGTTGTGACGGTTGAGGTGGTCCCTTGCGTAATGTTCAGCATGCGAGGCTTTTAGGAGGGACTAGATTTAGCTCATACAAGGTAAAGAACGTGGCATTGGGCTCCGGATTGGCGACAGTAGCCTGGTTAAACATGATGGCTCCAAGGGTCTGGTTGAAGTTGATGCCGTCTTTCAAAGCATTCACAACAGTGTCCTGCGTGAGGTTTCTGCCATCACGAGGCAGGAAACCGTGGTTCGCCAAGGTGTTCATCATGGGGCAAGGACCACGAACTGCAACATATCAGTGATCCAGTCTAGGAGGGCATTGAGGCTTCATCGTACAGTCATCAGGTCCAGCAGGAGCCCACTCGCCGCGTTCGGCCCGCTTGAAGTGAGGGTTGTTCACCATGTTGGTGTTCATCAGCTCAGGCCTGGCCGAGACGGCCAAAGCAAGGCCGAGAGTCGCAGAGGTAATAGAGAACTTCATTTTGGGTTTGTTGAAAGATGTCAAGTTAAGCAAAGCTTAGAAAACGAGTGAAAGATGAGATGATTGCGATGCTTGTGTGTTTCTTCCGATGAACAGGACATGATTCTAGGTTGTCTTTATACTCAACAATGCCGAGAACACCGTTTGTGCCTCAACCCCCTTTTCTATCCAACTACCACGTCTAGTTTCACCTTGAGGTCACCACAGCCGCGACTGCTCCCCCCCTCGTGGCCAATGCCAAATGACAGAATATCGATGTCCGCAGATCATCCCGTCTAGAATCTCGCTCTCGCTCTGCGATGAACCCTTAAAACCCCACGAGTATAACACACAGCCAATTGGAGATCGGATGATTACAATTGCGCATGGTTGTGATTGCGGGGACTATGGATGGTTGCAGGCATTCGCGTAGCTATTCCCAGTGAAACGCGTACCGGGCTGGCCGCTAAGCGGTTTTTTATACGCGGAAACATTTTTATGCTACGTCATACCATCACGAAACACAGCATATACGCGGATTGGATATGTTTGCTTTTCTTCAGCGAATACGTGTATTAAGAAACATTGGCTTTATTGACGACTTTTAATGTTGGCTACCAGCTTCGTACGTCAGTAAATAGACGTTCACGATGAGGTCAATGCTACACTATGGACTTGGAATGTCACCATCTACAAAAGTGTGCCTCCCTCCTATCTAAGCAACCAATATGTTGCACATAATCTACAAAGTGAGCCAATCATGTCTAGCAAGTTTCAAATCCATAATCCTTGGGGCCAGGGGATCATGTAAATAACCTTCTATCGTCACTTTCAATTCTCCGAACTCCGCTCATGAGGCGTTTTGATAATGAGCTGTCCCATCTGCAGACCATTCCATTGGCAGGCAATCATCAGCAAACCCGCTACTCGAATCAAGCATAGAATACCCCCTACCCTTTCGCCCTTTCATTAAGACCGCGACCCCGGCTCTCTCCCGGCTGGCAAGAAGGCGTCGTCAACCTGTGACTTCATCCAGCCACTCACATCGCTTTGTGGTCCCCTCGAGTCGTTGTTCTTTGTGCTAAGCCCAGTACTAGCGTCCGCCAAGCTTAACTGCCGCTGCCGGTAGTAGCACACCGGTAACGCATTAGCAAGGCTCGCCGCCGCTCGCCACAGCGATCTGCTGACTTCATGCAGTTAGAGAGCTGGTTGAGGCTGGTACTGGGCTGAGGCTAGGGCTGCTGGGGCCGGTCTGTTTCGCAATTCGCAATTCGCTTTCGGGCTCGCTTTCGGTGCCCCCAGGTTACCGGTGCCGGAACGCTTGGCGGAGGCCGAGACACGCTACGGAGGGCTCCGCTCCGTCTACATACTAATTGCGCCGCTCCGCCCCGGGCGTAGTTCATTTCGCTGCCCGACTTCGTGCGATGACAACAAAGACACGGAGCAACGCGTGCGCAGCTTACTGAAACTTTTGCTGACAACCGCATGCTTACTTCACGGACGTATTCTCGGACTTTGGAAAGCTGACAGGACCCCACGTGTGAGGTACTTCCTCTGCTACGGATCACACGGGAACTGAGCCCCTCACTTCGCCTGCATTTTTATGCCGCACCAAAAGAGAACTCGTGGAGCGATAGAGACATGAACGGCAGCTTCGGAACGACCAACTAGCGAAAATTGTGTCATCTGAGTAACCACGAGAATATCTGTCCTATCGACTGCTAGTGAACTACGGCACATGAGATCCGGGGGCTCTGTTCAACGAGGTGTTCTCCAGAAAGATCAGCATGTTTTCTAATGAATAGCGAATGGCGAGTTTATTGGTTGACCGGAAACAAAAAAAATCTGGAATTCTAAGTGCTGGGGTCCACCAATAGTCGATGGCATACGCGACGACTTTGCTTTCACCTTCACCAATTGAGACAGTTTCTCATGTTATGGGCAAGTCGATGCTGACATTAGTCACAATAAACGTACGTCTCGCGACACAGGAATGTCCGTTTTCTACAACACCATGTGTGATCAATCTCCCGATATTTCTGCGAACACCTGGAACAGCCATATTACCAGTCTTCGTGTTTGCATGGCGGAGAATGCCCATCTCCCTGCGTACAAGGCATGACCTTTCCTACGATAGCCCAATATAGAGGCTAACAATCTGTTTCCTCTACTTGGCTTGGCAATACCCAGGAGGACCATGCAGTTTGCCCGAAACCGAGACGGGCTAGGTACTCAATTCGCTGAATTGTCAACCTGTTGTGTACTTCGTCAGGAACCCCTTTTCGGCCTCACTTGGCGAGTACACGTTTTCCTTTTGATACTTGACCCAATTACTGACGAGCGCAGAGCACGAGTTCACATGAAGCTGCAGCGATTCGATGTCGAAAGGGGCCAAGAGCTAAGCCCGTTTGTGCCGATGGATCGCAGAAACAGATGCAAGGACCTCCGGGGATTTAGGGATGAACAACATGGGAGCGAATCCTTCCAGCCATTCTGCCCTGACAAATCAAACCCTTCGGATTCGGTATCGAGGGGCGTCGTGGAATTCCATTCGACTCCGCTCAGCTGGCGGAAATTTCTCCCGTCGGGGGTGAAATGATCACAACAACAACTTCAACAACAATATTGCCAGTCCACGGAAACCACGCGTCACACCTCCGCCGCCGTCATCGTCACAACCGATGTTACTCAGTAACTACGAATGATGACCCAAGAACAATCCTCGGGTCTGAAGGCGCAATGGCATGGCATACAGGGTGAGGGAGTGACCGGGTGATCTTTCCGCAAACGCGTCTTCTACACAACCAACCCGCGATCTGCCACGTGAACCTCGATTTCGTTTTCAGTCAGCTGGATAAGCAACTCTCCGATCCTTGAGCTCGTGATGCCCGAGAACAACAGCTGACTGAGCGCCTATCGTAGATCGCACGATGCTCTCCAGAACAGGGAATCCTAGGTTCTTCAAGCTGGGTCTTACTGTGCACCTTGCGCATACATACCCGGAAACGGCGAACACTGTTCGGAGCTGAGAGTAGTTCAATCGAGATCACAACGGCTCACTCGAGCGATTAGCCTATGCCGCGTAAGCCTTGATCTCAAGACAACAGTAAGCAACACAAAGGCTTCGCCGGAATTCCACCGCTCGAACAGTCAGGATTGCGGATGAAGAAGAAGACGACCACTGGGACTGGGGAACAGGACGGAGGCTCAGCAACAACATGCAAGAGTGGGTATTGATACTGGGAAGATCTGTCAAAGGCCCGATGACAAGCATGTTGGATGGGCTTCGACTAATGGGCTTTGCTTGAAGCTTCAGAGGGTTGCACAAAAACCACTGGCATAGGATGAGATATAGCTTCTCTATGGCACCAGCAGCGACGTACAAGGCGCAGGATTTCGGTGAAGAGCATTGTCGTACGCAAGAGCTTAAGGCTGGCGGGAACTGCCTTCTTGCATGTTCAACTCCCAAATATGATTGCAACTGTGCTGTCTTCCGATCTCTTGAGAGGCATCCGAAGGCCACTTGACACCCGCATTCCGACTTCAACTTCATAGCACGACCCTCGTAACCTGTTGACGCATCACGAATCTGACCCGTACTCCCTCCCGCCCGGCAAAACTCCTCCCATACGCCTCATCATCACCCTCGCCCACGTTCGAAGCGGCCCGAACGGACGGAATTCCACAACCCCAAAACACCGGAACCGTCCCCCACAAGCCAACCAACCCACACTCCTCCCCCAAAGGAACATTAAACAACACCCGCAAGCCCCAGACTCACTCGTCACGCCGGGTGTTTTCTCCCACTCATCCGGCGCCTTAAGGCTATCCAGATGAAAATTCTCCCCGAAAACAAGCTCCCCGTGTAAACCAACCAAAAAGCAACCAAAAACGAAAGCAAAAAAACCGCCCCCAAGGCGCAACGCCGCCGCCCATCGCCCGGGGCCGCCCACACAACGGCCCCCCGCGGCCCCATGAAGTGACAAGGCCCGGCAAAAAGGCTGACGACGACGCCATCTCCCGCCGCCATCGTCATCCATGCCACACAATCTCTCTTGACAACTCAACTCTTTGCAACTAGGTTAACAAAGTCTGAACCCGTAAAGTCCCGGCGCAAATCAAGCAACGCAACAGTGGAGACCCTTCATCTATCTCTCTGCTGCATAGTACTCGGGCCTCCTTGTGCGCCCCAAGAAGGTCACCAAGAAATTGAACACAAAGTACCCTCTCCAGGGGAGCCCCCTTCTTGCCCCCTTGCTGCGCCTTACCAAGAGATTTTCGATATTTCTGCCCAGGCTGGGATTGTGCAATAATCTCCGATGAGAGGTGGAGGGGGGCGTGTTGTATCTCTCTTGTGCCAAACCGTTGTCATGATTCAATCACGAACCCGTTCCCGTCCCATATTGATATCCCGTGCCCAAAACATAACCCGCGCCTCTTAAGACTCGGGATCAAGCAACTTCCGCGGTATCAAAGAGCGTGTGTCCATCCCACCCGTCCGTCCAGCGTCACAAACAAGAAGAATGCCAAGACCAAACCGTCTCAAGCAGTCCCATGTCAAAGTGGTCAAGGTCCAGCAAAAGCTACCCCTACCTCTCAGTCCTGTCTCCCTCCCTCCCTTGGAGAAGGATACCCCAAACCCCCGAGAAGGGAAAAACCCAAAACCTCAACTTCTCTCCAAAAAATTCAAACCTCCAACTCCTCCTACCCCAGTCCAGCCCAGCCCAGCCCAGCCCAGCTAGCAAACCCAGCCTAACCCTTCCCTTCTCCCCCCCAAAACCCTTCACACTAACAGACGGCAATCCGCACTACTGCTTCACACTACACTACATCCGCGACAACCTCCGTCCCCTAATCCAAATAACCACCATGCATGCCACGCACTCTTCTACCGGCATGCTCTATCCCCCTCAGGCTTGCTTGGCCTCTCTCTCTGTCTCTCCCACCGGAGACGCCTCCGTGATCCCAATCACCAAGGAAAATCACGTCTTTACACGTTCCAATCTCCCAATCGACGAAATAAACCCCAAATAGCCCAATCAATTGAATCTAGATAAGGCACCACGACAATCAACAACATCCATTCACACACCCCCAGTCCAAAACAGAAGATCTACACGCCAAAGTCACAAAAGACACCAGATCAAATGCCTAAAGAGAATTGGCAGAACATCTCCTCGTGCTGCCGGATCAAACCCAAACAGAGCTCATAAATCCAAATCGCGTGCCTCGCAGCAACAGCGCCAATAGACGGGGCCTACATCCCCGCAACGACTCAAGCTACACATACCGCCCTGGCTGCTCCGTAGCGCGCGCCGGCGCGGCTAGCACAACCCAAACCTAGCCATCGAAGCGCACCACTACCAGGATGAACAGTGCACCTTACCTATCTATCCCCCATCCCGCAACAGAGCTGTTACAAGAACGAACACGAGCGCCATCCGACGACCTCGTTCTTCTCGCCTTCTCTATGGGACGCCCACCGCACGCGGGGCAAATGAACGGTGAACGGTGAACCTAAGCCTCGTGGCAAGATGAGACGAAAACCCTACCTCTCCCAGACCCGGCAATCACGCAACATGTGGCTCCTCCTGCACCACTTGCCCAACTATTGCCCTTTCTTCAATGCAAAAGCCGTAAAACAAACTTGAACCATGGGACGAAAAAAAATGTGACAACCGGATTCTTAGCCCAGCAAGGCACTGACTAAGTCAGACTGCAACCGCAGCACACAACAAGTCAAGTTCCGTGTTACGAACACTTGACAAAGCAATAAACCCGTCCCTTTTTTTCGTATTTTTATAGCAACAGTTCCCAAATAGGCCAAAGAAACAAAAAAAAAAAAGTATCCGTGGTCGCAGTGACGAAAAGGAAACAATTGCGCCTCCTGCTGGACCGCGCCCCCATCGCGAACACCACCGCCGCCGCCTCCGGCCGGCGTCCCGCGTGCCCAATAATGCAACTCTCCATGTCGTGCAGGTAGCAACGGGACCCAAAAACTTACTCATTCACACATATTGCACACAGCTTGCTTGCTGATGCTGACTTGGGCGCGGCTCCGGGACGGGGGGACGGGGGGCCGGGGGGCCCTCTCATATCTCTCGGTTAATGCCGAAGTATTGCATATCAAAAAACAAGAAAAAGAGAATCACAGGCGGTTCTTCTTTTCCTTCCACTTGGCAGACCCCTCCCCTCCCTCCGTCGCTGCCCAGGGCTGGCTGCTCTGCTGCTCCCCACTCCCCCTTTAACAACGATTCGCGCTGTTTTCCCGAGCCGATCGCAATGACGACACTTTCTCTTCCATCCTGTGATGCGCGGGTTCCACTGCAACCACAAAATCGCAGCAAAAGGTAGCGCGCCCCCATCCGGAGCGCGTGCTGTACCGTGTTAGCGCCCTATCCCACCCCCCGGTTCCCCTCCTCCGACCCCCAAATTTCACCTTAACCACCTTGCCGCATATCAGATATACATTGTAGGAATTGTAGGAGGGAGGAGCAGTGCCCGAAACAACCAAAACAACAGCGATCCTACGGAATTCTTTCCGACTTGAGACTTCTTGCAATGAGGCTTAGTCCGTCGTCGTTCCCTGCCGCTACTGGGCCAGGTTTCTTTAAGATTGCCAGCCCTGCTGCCCTGCCGGGTTGCCCAGACCCAGCCTTATTGTCTGGGGATCACCTCTTTCCCACTTTCCCACCAAGCCTGTTCATTTTTCACCCACTCAGCGGCTGGGAAGGGGGAGGGACGGATGGGAGGGAACCGGACGGCACGATTCACACTCTCGCCTACGGGCGAAGAAGCGGGACCACCCCCAGAACCAAGTTAGGTATCCCAGCGGTTTTTTGACGAACATGAACCGCAAAAAAGCAACGTTGCTTGGCGAGCTCCGTGAAGGCCAAGGAACGAACCTGTGCTGGGAAGATAAAGTGAGGACGACGCGAAAGTTATCTGCACACCCCGCGATTCATGTTCTCGGAGCGGTCTTTGAGTCCGAATGGTTGTGATGTTGGGCAGAATTGGCTTGCTTCGCCGTGGAAGGCACACCATGTCCCGTGTCGTCAATCCGGAAAACCCGCCGAATATTGGATAACACACATAGCAATAAGTTTTGCCGGTCATTGCCGTCGGCAACGGCGATATCAGGTCACTGTTAAGGTGATTCACCCGTAGCGTACGGAGGACCGCCGAACCGCTGGAGAGAGATCGTGGATGCTGCGTGGTATTTCATCAGGCCAACGAGAACCATCAGGGGCCAGGGAACAACGAAGAAGCTGGCTCCAGCAACGAGCGGGCGAGCCTTTTTGCGTCGATTCATTCGCGGGGCCGGGCGGGCGCAACGGACTGCTTAATCTGTGAACCTTCGTTACCGTCTCGTGGCCCTGATCGAATGGCAATGCTGTACTGCTGGTCTGGTTCACCTACCGCCACCCCCGGCCACCGCCGTTTAGCAGTGTTACCACGCGATGCGATGCCGTGCGATCGCCAGGGCCACAAGACGGCAGGGCTGGTTAGCGCCCTTTCCTCTCCTCCTTTTCCCAGCGCGTGCTGCGTGTCAGGAGTGTGTGCTATGTGTGTGTGTGTTGTGTGCAGGCATTTGTGTCTCCAGTCCAGTGGTCGGTAGGGTCAGGCTTGGGCGAGAGAAGCGCTCCCCCTTCACCGCACTTTGCAGCTCTGCCGTGTCTGGCGACGTCGGGCGGCATCGCGAAACCAGGGAAGACCCTCGCATCCGTGACAGGTACAGCGCCGGTAGCGATCTCCACGACGATGGGGCCCAGTCAGCAAAGTACATACCTGTCGCCGCCTGTGCTGACGGGAAGAGTAGAAAGCAGAAAACCCTTCAGGGAAGATGACTGAAGCCTGGCAGAGGTGACAGGCTGACTTGCTGCTGGTGCACACACACACCGAGGCATCATTCTTCGCGGTGGTGTACGGATGTAGTATAAGTCGTCCGTTGTTCGACGTTCGCCTGATGACGGCCGCACACCACACACACCCCTGGTTCCTGGGCGGCAGTGCAGGCAGGTCCAAGAGAGAACGAACGAAACAGTTGCTGAAGAATGTGGGGCCCCTTCTCGAAAAACCATCAAAGTCAGAAGAGAATAGGGCCGAGATTGGGGGAGGCATTCTCTCCCCTCATCCTTGAGATGACCGAAAGAGGGGACAACTACTGCACCGTAAGCCGCTGATCGCGTGGGAAATGGGTAAACCAGACGGGGATGAAACACCCTTTTGCGGATAGTTGCTACCCTTTCTTCGCCCTACCACTGAAGTGAGAGCAGCATCAGCAGAGAGAAGAGGAGGCCGTGGTGGTTCCTCGTGTAAATCCTCGTAAGTCGCAAAACAGGCCCCCGTTGGCCCCCAAAACTGCGCGTGCAATGTCCAGCAGCCCAGGGCGTAAACTCTAACAGAGTGCAAGACCCCCTTGATGATCCATCCATATTCCGGCATGGAAGGGGTGGTTTGGTCAATTGGGGGTTCACGGAGCGAAGGCGAAGAAGCACGCCGCCTGGGAAGGGGACAGGATAGGGCAACAACGCAAAATGGCGCGGCACACGTCTACTATGCAGTAAAGGCCCCGTCAAGATTTCACCGATTGATTACCTGTGGCCCCCTCTCACCTTGGGCGGGTTCTTCCTAAGTTCCATTCTCGCTGAGGGAACGCCCCCTCACCCCAGCAAACCCTTAGCAGAGCCAGCCCTGACAATATTTCGCAGGGCAGGGTAGATGCGCGGGTGGCTGACGTGCCAGTGACGTTGGGCAAAGAAGGCAGATTTGACAGCGGACGAGACGGCACGTATGGGGAATAGTTCGCGATGCGATCCCGTCAAGCTTCGAGGTTGCATGAGGAGAGGCAATGGAATGGTGGAAAGAACCCCGCGCGTAACGCTGCTGTGGCTCGGCATCTGTGTTTTGCTTGGGGGGCTCGAGACGCGGTTTCGATCGCGGTGGTGTAGCTAGTTCTGTAGCTCAATCGCTTCCTCGTTTCTGTAGCTTGTACCAAGCAGTGTGTAATACTGCTGAATACTAATCAACAATCGAGCGCTGCGTCTGCGTGAAGGAACTTGACGCTCTCGAGGGCAGCTAGCGTGCGGACTATTGTAAGCCACGGTCCGAGATGGAACCCCGACGACGACCACAGCGCAACAAAGTGGTCGGCGATTACTGTTGCTTTTCTTCGCTTCGCGTGTCCTTCGAGAAGGTGTGCTAGTTTAGTTTTAGTATGAAGCATCAGCAGACGGCCGGTTCCCGCTCACCCGAACGCTGGCGCCGGCGCATGTCCCTCCCTCCCTATTATCGACCACCACTAGCACACCGTCAGATGAGCCCTAACGAGCGAGTCCGAAAGAGGCTGCTTTGCCTCTTCCGCCCTACGGGCCTGTGACATATTCCCGGCTGGAGGGATAGCGTGCTGTCCTAGCGGCAAACGGACCCTTGGCGTCGCGTTCCCAAAGCCCCCCAAGCTAAAACCACAACCTGTGGCCGGTAGGGCGGGATCATGATCAGCGTGGTTTCGGCCATGGTTGTGAACGCGCTCTACCAAAAAGAGAGGTCATCCCCGTCCTCGACCTCGGCACGTCGGGGGCCTGGCCTGGACAGAGCCAGTGGAGGTTGATACGGGGGAGGACTGGGAAAGCCCTAGCGTGTGAGAGGGGACCACGGACTGGAGTCCAAGGAGATAATTAGGGGAGTTTGTCGATTAGCGCAGTTCAAAGGGCCGACCCCTGGTCCTTTTTCGAAGCTCCAGCGATCAATCGCCCCAAGTCAGTGACATCGTCGGGCTTGGTTGCGTGTCGGATGGAGAGTGTACCTCAGGTAGGCAAGTATTCGTACGGGTGCGTGTATCATGATGGGGTCTCGCTCGCCTGTAGGGACGGCACGGTAATTGAACGCTATCGTAGCTTCGTCCAAATCGATACAGGTATGAACCATTGAACACAAATTGCCCTGGTCTATCGTCCCGTCTTTGTCCCAGGTGGGAATCCTGCCGAGATTGAACTCAAAAACAAGCACATGAAACCCCGCCTTGCCAGCTTTTTCGTTCCTTGAGCTAGGAAGAAAGACAGAGCAACGACTTTTGTCGCTCAACAGCACACAAAGGTCGATATGACTCGTCGATTGGCCCTCGTAACCTCCTGGACATTGCTTCTTGCACTGCCACACTCGCCGGTCGAGCACAGTATCCACAAACAGGGCCGGTCAGCGGTAGGGGAGATGGGGAGGGATGGGGAGGGGGGCCGGTCTTGTCCTCGATGCCAATCTCCCTAAAACGGGGGCGTCGCGGGATTTTAGTGTCCAGTAGGAAGGGGAGAGTTAGAATGCGTTAGGGCTCCGGCAGTCGAGACGCCGGAGACGGGATTCCAAGACAGCAATTCCTCCGGCCGGGGCACCACGGGCATTGGCTGCCGCCGCCGAACGCGTGCGTAACCAGGAACCTTCGGAGCCAAGGGTGACACGCTTTTTTGGTTTTTTTTTTTTTTCGCCGTCCACCAGCCCATCGAGCCGTTTGCCTAGGGCCTAGGGTGCCGTGCTGCAAACCCATACCGAACCCAGTGCCGTGAGGGTGGGAATGGAATGGCATGGCAGCACAGCCTTTCTGCTTGGAATGCGTCCCGAAGCTCTGTCAGTAGCCGCTATGGGGAACAACAATGCTCTTTGATGATGCTTTGACGGCTGTCTCACAGGGACAGACAGAGTCGCTACAACACGAGCTGAGCTCCGTTCCTCAACCCCGCCGCCACCCTCCGATGACCGCGTAAGCACCGAGAGAAAATGTCACTTGGTCTGTCACTCTGTCAAGCTTCTGCCGGTGAGAAACGGACAGGAGCAAGACATGTAGCAAGTTGATCCCGACTTGCCTGCGTCGTAGCATTCGCGCCGATGAAAGGGTTCCATCCCGGGTGTTACGGCTCCGGCATGGCTGATCGCTGGGCGCAGCTTGTTTTGGGCAGGAGATCTCAGGGGCCGGCACTCTTGGAGGTCATCTCCCAAGGTCATCGAGAGCCGTTCATTCGCGGCATGAGAGAAGCCAGCCACCCCGTGCGACATGAAGATCTCGGTTGACCGGAGACACCTAGGTGTCGAGAACATCGGCGCCAAAGCCCAGCCAAAGCCCAGCCCTCGGCGGCTGAAGCAACAGCAGCCGCAGCCAAGGCAAACATGGTCCGCCACCGCACCCGTGGCCGGTTCGGCGCAATTGCAAACTTCAACACCTGAAGCGAGGCCTTGCACACGCCCACTGGCACCAGTAGCATGGCATTTCAGGCGTTGCGAGACCTTGTTCCTCAGCCGGTGCTACCGCGGGGCTGCTGTGGCCGGGGCGGTAGATCATCGTCGTCCACCCAACCAAAAGCCTCCTTTAAAGGACATTAGGCGCGGCGGCGACTTTTTCCGCCCAGCAGGGCTCCAGCCAGGCGAGTCAACTGCATCCTGTATCCCGTGTCATGCAACGTCGTAAACGCTCAGGTGGCTAGTCATTGAGCAAATGCCACCCGACACATCGGCAGCATGACGTCTTGCAGGACATACATTTGTCGACAGACTTTGCGCGTGTCTTGCAAATTTTCAAGATCCAAAGGCCGCTGTCCAAAAGGAATCACCGGCATAAGCTGACAGCGGAGATACTAAGCAGTCGAGCTTCCAAAGTTCCAGAAGCCTTCTGGACCAATTCCATGCGCTTGCCGAAAGTGGCAGTTCCCCCGTCTCTTAGTCTTTCAGCCCTCTAGGCGAATGCCCTTCTGCGTCGTTGTCAGGCTGTTGGGTCGTATAGTGCGGAAAGCCGATCTCGTGATGAACGCTTGCTGTCCTGTCAAATTTAGATGCAGCATCTTACCTGACCGTTTCGAGTCAGCTCAGATAGACACCCCCAGTGTTGATGGAGCATCATCCCAGAGGCGACGTGAAGAGTGCTCTTGTCTGGAACATCACGAACTCCAGTTCTCCCGTGTATTTGCGGGGTCTAGAACGAGCCAAAATGTCAGCGTAGCTTTCTCTACTAGTTCGCGATCCAACATAACCACGTCCTTGACAAGTCGGTCTTTGTAACTCTGCGAGTGGGCTCTTCGTCGGATTTTGAGTAGTGCACTGACACCTCCGTCGTCTAAGAAGGACTGAGCGTCTGTCGTTCGTCACCCGGAGATTGACTCGTCCAGGTCAGGGAGGTGGCGATGCTGCCGCGATGGATCCGTATCCGTAGAACGGAAGACCACGTAGATCTGCTTTGGGTACATTGCGAACCCAAAACATCCAGACGGCATCAGCCTTGTCTGGACCATACGATCTTCTCCCATGCACTTTGATATCCACGCACCTGCCCGACGCATCGGTTCGGCCTCTGTACACCGTCTCCACCGAACGGACACCCGACTGATCCGGAAGCTAGGCCGGCATGAGTCCCGCTTCAGCCCCGAACGGGCCTCGGCAGCGCGTCGTCATCCAGGGCTGTTAAATGGAGGACGCGTAAATATCCTCAATAGCTTCAGAGAAACGATATGAGTTGTAATGCGCATCTTTTGTATGGCCCCGGCTTGTTTACCCCAGTCCAACGCCCCCTTGGGGGCATGCTACATGATCCCTCGGATTGCGCTCAACCACACGGCCCGGAGATGTCGTCGTCGAGAGGCAATTTGACGTGACCTCGGACGCAGCACCTAGGGCGCGGTAAGGCCCGGGTGCATAAGCGTCAACTGACTGCAGACAGAGACCAGCAGGAGGAAGTCCGAGGTGCGCATGGAAGCTCATGCAGGCTGGGAGGTCGCACCTTTAGACGCCCTCCAGCAGATCTGTCTGCAATGTCCAAATCGGACGACACCAAAAATAAGTAGAGAAAGGCGGACAATGAGCTTGTCACTTCATTCGAAGTCCTTTTGTCATAAGGTTCTTACTCCATGTGCGTAGGCCGCAGCGTTGCAGCCCGCGACCTGCGTATCAGCAATTTTGAGCGAGGACATGTCCTCGCGGATTTGGTGCTTGAGCCGTCATTCAAAAACGCACTAGCCCCTTGGTGCAAACGTAGGTAGAGCGACCACTCACAGCGTCCACGCGAACGCTGGTTTGCGGCGGCGTCAGGCTTGCAGATATGATCCAGGCTTCTCGTTGGTCAGTATACGGCTTGACAGGATCGGAGGATCGCGTGTATGTTGCGAGGTGCCAAGATCGAGGCTGCAAGTTAAAGGCACAGTGGCTGCTGACAGACGATAAAGGCCGTGGACATCTGCCGTTACGCCCCCAAAGTACACCCGCCATGGAGAGAATGGCAAGAAATGTGGCAAGGCTTGCCGCGGGGGACAGCTTGTGACCCTATCTGGTTCGTAGCCAACGCCAGGCTTCAATGCCAACGTGTAGGATGCAGCACTGTCCGGGTATTTGCATTGAAGAAAAGCGGTGTCGTATCGGGTGGTGAAGGCGAGGCGAGAACCCGCATCTGTCTCGTGATGTCTAGAGAATCATTCTCGTCTCCCTGTCATGGAGGCGCATCTTGAAACCAAGACACTGGCCAATCTTGGAGTTCTTCCATCACCGAGACCCAAGATGCCGTTGTGTTCCCTCTTGGCGCTGTAGTTCTGCATGCCTGGCAAGGCTGAGGTGTGTAAGTGGCTGGCCTGGTTGATTTCCCAAAAGGGTGCCATCACCAAAAGAGAGCAAACCCCCATGCAGCATCGCTGAGTCACAAGACTAAAGAGGGGGGAAGGTCGAGACCGCCGAAGAGATACTATCTTCCCCATTCCAGCGTGCAAGCAGTTCCGTCGAAAACTGTGCGATTTCCATCGGCATTGTGGGTGTTGGTATGCCCGAGACACCAGTTCAAGCCTCGCCCCCATGAGCTTCTCAGTCAGTCATGACATGCCACTTTTGACGTTCAGGCCCTGCCACGTCGGGCGAAACAACTATGGTCCATTGCGCCTCTGGTGAGCTAGCCTGCTGGCACCAAACAATTGTGGTGGTGTCTCGTCAGCCCATGCATGCAGGTCGCCGAAACGGGCAAGGAACTCATTGCCATGCTCCGACGCGGGCGTTGAGGTCTCTCAGCCCTGTGGTTCCGGCTGACTGTTGGAGAGGCATGCAGTCCGGGTGCTTGCGTTCAGACCCAAGAGAGTCCGGCCTGCCTTTGTTGGTGGTAGCTCTAGGAATGAAGCAAGCTGACCGACAGGGGTGTCTGTCTGGGAGACCGGCCTGGAATCCCGGTGATTGATTGCACGTTACCAATGGCTTCTCTTGGAGTAGCCTGCCTGTGTCGTGCATTCTGTCGAGGACAATTGCTCACACGAATACAGACTTAGCCTGGTAGGTGTCCATCCGACGCGAGACACGCATGGTGCTGCTCCATAGCTGCTGCAGTTGAAAATTCGGCTGTCAGCCTAGGGACCAGGCAATTGGCACCATGGCGTTTGTTACATGACCATGAGCCTGGAAAGGGACGTTGCGACTAGCGCTAAGCAGCAAGGGTGCCGTGACGAAACCCATTCCGATGGAAAACCGCAATACGAAGAAGCATGGCCGAACGTACTCAATTATTACAGTTGACACGCAGCGCGCAAGCGTGAGTCGTGTTGATTGTGCATGCTTAAACGGCCAGCCTTGCCTGGTTGGTCGAGTCCATGGCCTTCTGAGCCTGACTCTGCAGAGTTACCCAAATGTTCCAGCCATTCCTTGAAGTGCTCATGGCGTTGGAACGTCGCATGCTTGAAAAGGCTTGGACGACTCAGCCGGTGGCGATACAGTTCGCTTCCAATTACCGCGTCTAAGCTGAGGCTTCGTTCAAGTCTCCTCGTAGGGCTTGGTCTGCATCTGTGGCGTGCCACTCTGCCCTTCCAGGCTTGAATTCGCAATTCCGGCCTTTTGCTTCCGGCATGCACTTGTAAGTGCTGATTAAAGCCAGCATTGAAACATGTTTCCACGGTACTTGATTGGTTCGTGCGTTGCGCTTCTCTCCCAAGAACCAGGCTGGGAGCCCCCAGCTTTCCAACCCCAACATTGCCGGGCGAGACATATCCAGAGACTTTTACTCAGCCACAAAGGACCAAGTCAGGTCGTTGCAAAGCCAATGTCGTTGCCGCCGCGGGCGTGTCATTCTTCGAACGAAACTGACGTGCGTCCCAATGGTTGCAAGTGAAACTTGATGGGCATGTATCGACCATCCAGCCCGAACTCGGGACTTTGGGCGACACCTTTTCCTGGACCAATTTCAGGTTGACGGGATTGAGCGATTGAATAATCCAGTCCAGCTCGTTGATTGATGGCGCAAAAAAGCTTGTGCGGCGTCATTCAGACCCCAATCACCACCGGATGTGTTCGTGTCGGACAGTTGCTGTTTCGATGCGGTTGCATCGTTGTCATGAATATTTGGTTCCGTGGAATGAAGATGCCGGCTTCGCCTTCTGCTCCGATTTTCCGAGCCGGGAAGTGCATCTTGAGGCGCTGTATCAAAACCAAGGCTAAGCCCCAAGACCTTTTCTTTGGCCAGCTGGAGGTCTCATAGAAGCAGGCCAGCTAAGGTGTTATTGAGGACAATTAGCCGGGATCTTGGTATGACTTCTATCCACGAGAGTCAACATATGACACATGTGCGAGTCAGCCAGCAGATATTCCATGGCGATGGCCTGCTGGATGTGATTTGTTGCTTGTGCACCGGCGTCATTGTGTTCCTGGGGATGGTCTCTGATGCCGGTGGTGCTCTGTGGTGATACGGGCTTAGGCGCTTTGTTTCTCCTCCGCGAGACTGTCGCTGGATAGTGAGTCAGTACTGATTGGGGGTTGCCCTTCACCGCCCGATGCGCAATTGGTTTGTCGCACGACCTGTGTGCTCCCCATCGCCAGAGAGGCGAGAAACCAAGAATGTCAAGACCGATATTCGACAATACTTTGTCAGAATGACAAGCGCCGTTAGCCAACGATATTCAGTATCGGCCACACTCGCAGGCATGCGCCACAGCTACGACGTTGGTCAACGCGTAACGCCTAAGCCTTGCCAGGTGGTGTCGTTGCAACAGACTTGCCTTCAACAGCCAGATACATCTGGACAACGTTGTTGCTGGACCCTGATAGTTCTTCTGCCACCCTCGTCTCTTGTCATGCCTCGACCCTGCTATTGTCTCCGCCGATACGAGGCCACACCCCGACGACCTAAAGGGACAGAAACAGTGACATCCAGTCCTTTGTCAGTCGCTTGCATGATGTACCGCGCTGCCTTGGAAGACGACATGCAATGACACCCAGTCGGACTAGGTTGAGCTTTCTCCTTTCCAAGAGTGAGGAGGCCACCTGTAGAAGGTTTTTTTTTTTTCTCTCTGTCCCTTGTGAATGCCGATGCCAATCACGGCGAAGCGCGCCGCCGTTGCTGGAGACTTTGGGTCCGGCCCCCGGACACTTCGGTTGCCTCCAGCACCGAGAGTTAGTCAGCTTGTAGAAGTGCAGATTCCAAATTGCACAGAAGTATCGAACTGATGTTTCGCTGCTACCAAGCGCAAACAACATGAATGTTAAGCGTTCAGTAATCATCGATGCCTGATCCAAGCCTGAGCGCCTGTCCGGTATGATAAACGTCGCCCAAGATCTTCGACGGACTGAATTAGAGTCCCTCCTCGACTGAGCCATTTTGCGTCTAGGTCGGAGATGAAGGCTGGGCGACCCACTGCCTAATAACGAGAGGCTAAACTAGTTGTGGGTGAGACAGACGTTCCTGAGTCGAAATAGTGCCCTGCAACTTGCTTACGCGTAGGTTGTAGGCAGCTACAGCAACTTCGCAGCGCTGGTAATACAGGCCTGGCAAATTTGCTGCCACTGATGGCGGGACAGTGACATGCTGCAAGGAACAACGCCTCGTCCGATACGCTCTGAGGTGTTGTATCATACCACGGCACCCGGCCTCCCGGCGACCTTGCCATTCCGCATATTGGATCCCGATTGATGTTAGCTGGAACATGGCTTTTGCACCCAAGGTTTGATGAATTCGAGATGGCCCCCACGACCCACCGGGAATCCGTATCGACCCAGGTCAAAGAGAATTGACCCCCGGACAGGTTTGGTTCATGTGCGTTCTGGGCCTTGCTGCTAGGCGTTTGTTACACTGCTCAGCAGCCGACACTAGATGCGCGTTCTCCGGAGCTGGTTGTCACCGACAATGTGACAGCATCTGAAGCTGTCTGGTCGAGATCGCAGAATCTGGGCGCGTCTTCCGCGTTACTTCAAACTGTGAAATGTTGCTAAAAACAGCACCCGTGCGGCCTCTCTTGATCAGCACCACCGTCCCAAACCCGCCCTCGCCATCATTGGATCGCTTAACATGGGAAATAGGGGTGTGCGACACAAGGCTGGCGTCGTGGCCGTGTAAGTGAGCACGAAGTTACTCGAAGTTCGAATGGACATGTAACGCACGCGCTGCAACGGGGTCTGGGCGTTGCCTGCTAGGGTGGAAGATCTCGTCCGGCAGGGGGCTAAGATCTACGGGGGGTCTGAACAGGAGCCGGATTGACTGCATTGAACTGCACCGCAGGCCTCAATTGGTGGTCACACCTCTGCAAGCTGTGCTGCTGTTATCGGTGGAAAGGATGCCAAATGTTGATGTGAACTCGCGCGCTGACGGTGGGCCATTGAAGTCTTCAAGCCGAGACTAGAAGCTATGATCAACACAAACGAAATTTGACTTCCTGCGAGCAAGTCGTGATCCGCGCTGCGGAGATGCCTCGCGGCGGAATGTGAGTGCGATGGTGATCTCCGGGGCGTGATCGGTTCAGGCCCTGCCTGTAGAGGACGCCAATGACGGGGGGACGCTTAGACGGTAAGTCGACTCTCACCGAAGACTTGACAGCTTCAAATCTCCGCCCAGCCACGATATCACCTTCTGTCAGACAACCGGAAAAGAAGCTTGGGGGCGGCTGCAAATGGCAGCTCATCTTTATGAGTCAGCTCGTCGCGTGGCTCGTGACTCGTCCAGGTCCAAGCGATCGACGGTGCAAACCGCAAGCCCTAAGAGCCATGTATGTTCGTTCATCGCTTGCACACCCGTGAACGGTGCCTCGAGCTGACCGCTTGGGATCAAGACACCGGTATGGTTGATCAAGCGAGTCGACAAGCGTTATTAGTTGCTTCGTTCAAACTAAAGCCGATCGTTGCACATTCTTTCCCAAGCAGTGAGCGATTTGACGTGCCTCTCTCCTGCCAAGCCGGCGAACACCCTCGGCAGTTGGAGGTGGGAAACCAGGGGGCCAAAACCCCTACGTGACCTGTATACCAAGGGTTGTGGGTGTGAGCGAGTTCGGTATGTGCTGTAATGGCTGCGGTCAATGAAAATTGAGGTGCATCGTACGCCGTAAGCAACCCTTTGGCGTGTCCTACACTATGTCGTATGCACCGTCTCGCCCCCCGCGGCTGTCCGGGTCATGATTCAGCAATAATACTGCGTAGGGATGAATAGCTTGGAGCTTGGATCGTTGAGTCGCATATGCGCAATGCAGTACTGCGGTATAGTTGGACGAAGCTTTGGCTTTCGGACAAGTGGTGATGTTTCATGCCGTTCTTGTTCTCGGCGGCCTATTGGGCGACGAGACTCGGAGCTCTGTCGAATACGGAAGGCATCGCCCTTTCGCCCATCGGAGCGACTCCATCAAGCTCCATCGCACTCCGCTGCACAGCCTTCCAGTCTCCAGCGCCTAGGGTAGTCTCTGGGTCTCCATGTGCCGAGGCATGGGACTCCCACTGCCTGGGATGTGATGCCTTATGTTACATGGTGGTGAGCCGGCTAATGTGGCTCGCCCTACGAGGACAAGTGATTGAAGGTGTGCGTGGCATCGTCTCTTTTCAGAGAACTTTCCATTCAACCCCCTTGTTGATCAGGTTGTCTGCCAAGCTCTGCCACCGGACGCTAGCCTCGCGTAGAGTGGCAATCCCCAATCCTGGGACACCGCGCACGTTTGAATGATTCCATCCGTCTCGTCTCCGTTCACAACCGCTAAGGTAGATGCGCCTTGTTTC
This sequence comes from Colletotrichum chrysophilum, assembly GCF_026319265.1. Classification (NCBI taxonomy): domain Eukaryota; kingdom Fungi; phylum Ascomycota; class Sordariomycetes; order Glomerellales; family Glomerellaceae; genus Colletotrichum; species Colletotrichum chrysophilum. Next base: position 183,260 of record NW_026517342.1, on the reverse strand, counting down.
GGGCCCTCGGTGAAAATGTGGGGGATACTCAAGATGAGTCGTCGACTTCGTTGACGTGCAGTCGAGGAGGGGGCCATCGAGCAGTCGCGTCCCTTCGAGCGGCGGTGGTTTGAGGTTCAGTGGCAAGCCCCTGAACTCCGCAAGACCGTTGGTCCGGAGTCCTCTCGCCGTCAGGGAATGGCCATCGGACCCGGGGGACTCTTCCGGTTTGCCTTTGCTGTATCCGTTAAATTCACCACTCCGGTTGCGACTGAGACATTTGAGTGGTTGGCATTCTTAGTTATGTGAAGCTGCCATGACAGAGCCGGCTTTTGGATTGCCCGATGTGGATGCGTTGTGTACAACTCTTCATGGGTCCGGCGGCTGTCGTGCTGCTCATCGCTTTGCAATTTCAGTGTTGAGATGTGCTTGTCATCCAGTATGACATTAGTTAGCCAACGCCCCTAAGATGCAACACTTCACTGACTGTCAGTGTTTGTGTGCTTATCTCGGCTGAGTTTCGTGCTGCCAGAGCCGCTAATTTTCCTAGCGAAGTAGGAGACATATCCGTGATAACCCCATAATGCGGAGGCCCGGGCTGGTGGCGGAGGCGCAATCGACCTCAACCACGACGGCGGGTTTCCTCTTTGCCCTACGGGCGCCAACTTCGCAACAAGCACTGGATCCCGCCTAGACTCGCCTGCTAGATCAAGACGTGCGGATTTGGCTTCAAAGTTGGCGTCGCTGCCAAAATCGACCATTTTTGTTCATTGTTGATGCGGTCCATTGAAATCCGAGAATCCTGCAACCAGTCACCCAGAAAAGATCGCTCGCCGCGACTACGGCCTGAAGATAAATTATTATTAGAATGGTTGGGGATCTTGCCGCTGTGTGACACATTCGGGTGCGTGCTGAATACTACCTTTCATCTGCCTTCGAAACACAGGAGGGCCGATGGGATTGGGCCAAACCATTCCCACTGATGAATAAGACGCACAAGAGCTGGGGTCTTTGGGGCAACGACAAGCTGTGTCCCGAAGCGCTCGCAACGATCCCAATCACTGTCTCAGTCTCTGAAAGTTGCCAATCCATACTTGGCAATCCAACACGGTGATGGTCGCTGGCATGAGAGGATTGCAACCTCGACCGAAGGTCTCGTTATCGTGTCAAAGAATCCGTTGCCCGCTCATTCCCCGCATGAGGGAGAATGTTTCGATTGCGATCAATGTGCACGAGTGGTTCGCACCGGTAAGATCTTCGCCCTGTCTCCGCCCGGAGCCCTGAGGGAACATCCCTGCATCGATATTGACGCCAAGTTGGTGGCAGGAAGCTAATCAGAGGCCCAAACGGTGTAGGGCTGAGAGGGGTAGACTTGGACTACCGCCTCGAATCGTCCTAGTGCAACGCCGCCTCAGAATCCCTCCAGCACAATCCTGTCGACTGGCTTCTGGTTTCCCAGTCTCCGCGGATGTGGTCAGAGATGAAGGTCGCTGGCTGTGGCCTCGCCACATGAAATCGCTCAGAATTTTTCCTTCTTCAATTCGATATGAGTCTTAGGATGACTCGCGCGACGACGATTGTCCACCAGTAAGGTGATCAGTCGTGAGACAAGGAATGTTGACTATGACATTCGACAGTAGGAACAGGGCGCGGCGCTTGAGACTGGAAGACTTGCATGCAGGGCATACCTCATCGGAGCCGATGAACACCGCTGCTCTCCACCTTCCGGCGCTGTTTTGGTGTCCTGTGCCGCTGCAGGAGGCTGGGCGTGTGTGACTCGACTCGTACCAAAACAGGCGGTAGCAAGTGAACAGAACAAAGGCAGGCCTGATGTGGGAGTTTGCAACCCCAAAAACCATGATAACCTGCCCTTCGATTGGACAGGTCTTGTCGTGCTTACCACGCAAGCACTGTTCCACGTCAACGACTCGTGGCTGTGGATGTGTCATCTCTGACGTGTGAAGGCTAGACAAGCTGCTGTCGGAATGAGCTCCGTAGCGTGCATAGCTGAACAGAGGTGTCTGTGGCTGACTGAGCACAGTTGTTTAGGGGCCCCTTGGCAACAACAGCAGAGAGTCTCCAAAAGTGTAATTGAATGGTTTGATCACGGCATTGGCTGAGACCAGACTCTGTGGACAATGCAAATTGACAAGTGTGTGGTGCATGCCGTCGTGTTCTGGAAAGAAACGCACTGGATTGTGGTTGATGGAGTTCCGACGACAAAAATGACAGCAAGATTTGGCATTTCCTTGTAGGCCAGCTCTGGTAGTAGCTCCACCGATGGAAGGGATGACTTCGGCGTGGCTGTATCTTCATGTGAAAGTTGGGATGAGCAAGCTGTGCCGCAATCAAGGCCTAGATTGCTCGTGGCCGTTTGGTGCTACTGGGTGGTTCGATGCACCGAAAAGGAACGACGATGCACGCTGTAAACCTCGCTCAAAGTTCATGCTGCAGCATGACCAAGCATAAGCATGTCTGTGTCTTACAAGCGCCGATGTCCCGACCAAAAGATACTAGGCCTAGCTGTTCCATACCAAGTCATGTGCAACAATGTCTTGTCTAACAATCTGTCACCTTTCTGGGACAGTTCGAACTGGTTGCTTGATGGCGCGTTTGACCAAAAAAGAGCTAAGCCGGGTTGCTCATAAGGGACCGAGTGAAGTGAAGTATGCGTATCCGTAGGATGCAAGTTTCTGAGTGAGTTAGGTAAGCAGGTAACAGGGAAGCGAGCTAGGTCCTCCGTCTCTGTAAGCCGAAAGCAGGAAGAGATTCAAGAAGGCTGGCTAGAAGTCGACTGGGGTGAGAAGCCAAAAAAGGTACCGCCAGAATGGCAGGATATTACGGTGTCAGCCCTAAATGACGAAATGGCATCTGCGGCGCTTGGAGACATGATGAATAGTCGTTCCAATACGGGCAGCTGTTCCCGTGAAGACTTCAGAGAGTCGTGGGCGCTTGGTCAAAAGTTGGAAGTTGGCCCGAGGAGACTGATGCCCTAGGTGCTTCAACATTGTCGGCAAGGGCAACTGGCGTCTCATCAAACCCAGGAGTTCTGTGCCCAGCTATGCGGCAAGCGGATAGGGGCCTGATTGGGGTTTGGTGCGTCGGGCATGAGCTGGGGGTGCCTTGACAAAGGGAGTTCGGGGCAGTTCAAGCTAGATCAGACGGGGGGTTTCGCGAGCTTCCAAATTGTTGTCAAATAATAAGCTGCGCGGCGATGAAGTCGAATTGATGGTAGAAGCGCGTACGGACCGAGGCTGATGGTCCGTCGAATATCTTGTCCTTGTTTAGTGGGACGGAAACTTGCTCCATTGGGAATACAGTCCGTAAGGGCCGTCATAAGTTTGGTGCTAAGTCTCAATGGCCAGCCGGAGATTGATATGCAAAGAGGCATAATGCGCGGTTGAGCGATAACTTGGGCTTCTTTAGTGGCAGACTCCAGACCGGAGCCGCGGAAAGAGGTGGATGATGATGAAAAGGGGACGTGTGCTGGTGAGCACATAAACGTTGTAGTTTGGGCCCCGTCGTCCCGTCCCTCTCTGACTGTGATGGTGGTGGTGGTGGTGGTAAGCAGCAGCATCGTGTGGGTAGGAGATACCTCACAAGTGTGCTTCTTGCACGTCGAGGCCGAAAGGGGGAGTGCCTAGTCGGGCGGCGGGCAGACCTGACTGACAGCAGATATGCAAACGGTGGGCCCCAGGGATAGACGTTCTGACGGCGTAATCCCCGAGAGGTTTGCGATGGCTGATTGGTTGAAGAGACGAAGTGCCGGCATGCACAGCCCCGTGAAGACGGGCGGACTGGCAGGCTGATCCCGTCCGTGTACGTTCCGAGACGGTTCTGCGCCAAAGTGGGAGCGAGATATTGGAGATGTCGTATCCAGATGGCAGCCTCTTGGCAACATAGAATACTGACTTGGACTGGGCGATGGTTCCAGACTCCGATACAGAGGAGCCGCAGATGGTCCAGGCTCGATGTTGGATGGTGCTAGTCGTCGAGTGTGTCTCATTGGCATCGGTCGGCTCAGCAGTTCGGATGCACGTTGCTTCGGAACATCTCAAACATGCAGCATTTGGACGGAGACTGCCGTGGCCCTGGCGGCTCCGTGAGCCTCTACATAGTACTGCGTACAGAGGCTTGCATGACCGCAGATTCAGATGCTCCGAAGCAACAACCGCTAAGGCATTGAAGCAGGCACCTATCCTCGTGTCCATGCCGGCCCCGCTGGGTCCAGGCACCGGGCATCAGGCAGTCAGTAGTGCTATTGTCCAAAAGGTCCATGCCGGGCAACATGCCATTCTGAACAGTCTGTGTCGTTGAAGGCGGAACTCAAGCAAAGTCTGGCTGGGGTGGCGGAGTCGTCCAGGCCGTCACGATGTATGCTATGTTTCTGCCTTCGACGCCCGGCATAGCCCTTTCGGACGGTGAGTCTGGTCTTCATCGTAGAAACGGGACGAGGTTGACGTGCGTGGCATCGACCCCACTACAGCAGGTCACTGTAATTTGCGAGGCCCTGGTACGAGACACCTTGAATCGAGAGCGAAAACGACGTTGACGGTTGACGACGACGACGACGACGAAGCCGACTGCAACAATTGGTGGTCAGGATTGATGCCAAGACTCCACCATATGGCCGAGCAGACGGCTGAGAAAATGCAGTGAAAAGTGTGGAGGTCGGAGGTCTGGCGTTGACAAGTCTCAGGTACCTGGGGCCCAGGGAGTTGTCGGCGCGTTCCGAGGTACGGGTACTCTTGTACCGCATGTTCCTCGACTTGGAGATGGCTCCAGCTCCAGCTCCGTCTCCATCTCCATACCTCCTCCGTGGAGAGTGCCCGAGTTGCTCCAGCGCGAAGATAGCGAGGCAGAGAATGTCGGTAAGGTGCCATCGTGATTTCCGTTGGCAAGGCCATGGTTATGGACATGGGTGACGAATGATGCCGATGGCGTTGATGACGATGATGACTCTTGGTGTTTGCCTTACAAGATGTGGGGAGAGGAGGGGGGCCGAAAAGAGGATCATGTTGACAAGACTCAAGCCTGGCTGCCAAAGGAATCGCGAGAGAGACAGTCAAAGTGTCGTCGACTTGGACTTGTTGGACTGCATGTGTAGAGTAAGTGTAGTTCCGTGGTCCGTCGAACGCATTGGATGCAGTGGAGGATTTGACACGGCATGGCGAAAGCTGCTGCTGCTGCTTGCTTGCTTGCCAAAACCCAGCACGATGCTGAGGTAGGTAGGCAGGTACGTATCTGTGTCCGGCTGGCATTTTTCACCATGTCTTGCCCTTTGCCCTGCTCTGCTCTGCCTGGCCTTGCCTGCCCTGCTTGGCTGCCACCTGCCTGCTCTGTGCGAGGTGCCTCATCAGCCCGCTGTGCGGTGAAGGCAGGTTCGACTGGTAGTAGGTAGTGTAATCGAGGAAGGCGCATTGTAAGGCAGGTGCAACTTGGGGAAGCAGGAAGGAAAGGAAGGAACACCTGCTCTGTACGGATACCCTCGCAAGTGACCTGTACTCAGAGAAAGTGCTACTTCAGGGCAAGTACTGGCCCCAGGTGCTCCTGCACCGTCTGCCAATGACTGTCCAATGACATGTCGACGTCGGGTACCCACCCCTCCAGCGTCGCTCTGTTCTTCCCGTGCGAGAGACAGCCAGGGCCAGCAGGGCCAGCAGGGCTAGAAAACACCCCACCCTCTCAACGTCCTTCACCCCTTCCCATGGCGGCGTTCATTGGAAGAGGGTGTGATCCTAGTTGTGCCCACAACAGTGCTTGGTTCAGCAGAGAGAGTGTGCGCTGGTAGCCCACACCCCTTTTCCCACGCCCACGCACCCCCCTCCCACGCCACGATGGGTGAGTGTGGAGTTGTGTGCTTCCAGTCGTCTTCTGCGTTTCTCTCCTTGCCTTACCGAGTATGTAGGTTAAAACCACTGCTCGCTCTGCGGTGACAGGAGCGAAGGAGAGAGGAAGAGTGAGAGGGCGAGACACAGAGACATGCGCACAGAGGGACCGATGAATGAGTAAGATCAGCCAGGGTGTCTGTCGTCGCAACACGGCAGCAGCAGCATTTACTCAGATTACTCTAATTAGGCAGTATTTCTGAGTCGGGTCAGAGAGAGAATAACCGGAGGGTACCCAGACATCAGCAGGACGATAGAGTCAAAGTCTCGTTCATTGCGTCCCAACTGAGAAAGAAAGCACCGAGACGGCAAGGAAGCGGCAAGTATTTACCTATCTATCTGTCGTCGAAGCTGCATCCATCGGTTTGCTGCTCACCTCTGAGAGTGAAGGAAGGTATCCGTACTGTGAAGGAGAGGACGTGGAAGAGGGAAACGCCCAACCTGTGTACCGAAAATAAGGTCCACTCCATTGGCTGCCTGACCCACCATGCGACTGCCCAGTCTTGTCCTGTCTTCTGAGTGCTTTCCGTGGGCCATGTCCTTCCTTCCCTGCCTGTCAGCCCCTGCTCTTTCCTTCTCTCCCCTCTCCCACCCGGTCTCTGCATGGCGCGCTAAGCCCGATAGGGCCCCCTGGAGCTACCTGCCGCAAGGTAAGGTGCCTCGAGGAAAGTGCTTTCTATTCTGCCCTGCCCAAAAGACTGTCTCCCGGTGCCATCCCACGTCCAGGTATTCGTACAGATGCATTCTCCTGCTCGTCGTTGACAATGAATGGCTTTTTTGGCCATGAATACCAGAGAGCGGGGACCTCACCAAGATGATGCATCATGTGCCCGACGTGCCTACGAAGTAGATGGACAGACGGGCAAGCAAGCAGCGGTAACGTCGATTTGCCGTGGTTGTAGCGGCTGCAGGTTGATGATGCGGTGAAGAAGATGATTCTCTTCTGCCTTGCCTTGTCCTGGACCGGGGGGCCCCATCCATCTCCATCTGTACGTGATCTGCCTAAGGTACCGTAGGTGACTCAGCTAGGCCAGGTATCCGTAGCTCTTGCTTCCATCTCACCGTTCTTGACCGTGTGGTGTTTGTGGCGGCTTCCCCCATCTTGTATCGTCATCGCAGGAAAGCAAAGCAGAGCAAGAAGGAAGGAAGCACTTGCAAAAGGCAGCAACGAACAACATCGCGAAAAGTTCTCAGACGCCTTCTGCCTGCCTCGGTCAAAAAGTACCTTGCACGGTATCCGTCCCATTGCGCCTGCCTCGCGCAGCTTCTCCTCATCCGTGCCGCAGGACCAACCCCCAAAGGTCCCTTTTTTTCGTTCTCGTGGAAGGAAAGGAACGCGCATGGAAGCAACAGATGGCCGATCAGCTGAACTAAGCTCGACTGCTCTCAATCTCTCCTCGTCTGCCTGGGCCGCCGCTTCCTACATACGACGAGTTTGTTTGTTGGTTGCTTGCTCAACAAAGCACAAGTACTCGGCGCCTCCCCGATCCGCCTATGAATACATTGGATACCTTCTCTCTGCCTCACTGCAATATCGACGCCGGGCTGTCAACACCTCTGAACCCTTTCCTTTCCTGCCTGCCTTGGACCTCCAAACTGCAGACAGACAGACACACTGAACTAGGTTGTCTGCCTGCCTACATTAGACAGGCACACTCTCAGATACACGCTCGAATATCGCTTCGTCCACACACACATACACGTCCTCGCTGTCACTGCCACACATAACACACTTCGTTCACGCGCGCGCACACTCATCACCGCTCACTCACACCTGCCTCTAACTGCTGCGGCGTCTGCCTGAGCTGCTGCTCCTGTACGCTTGCTTGTGTGCCCTGCCGCCCGCAAAGCAAAAAAGCAACATTACCAGCGGCAAAAGCAGCAACACAGAAGCACCGCAACACCAGCACCGATGCCGCGTGGGCTTCATCACATCGCAGGGTCGTCAGCATAACAATAATAATATCAACACACAACCCCCCTCTCTTAAACTCTCGAACCCTCGATCCGAGCCAACCCCCCGCCAGCCCGTCTCCGTCCCTCATCCCCGTCCCCCGTCCCCCCGTCTCTGTTCCGTCCCTCGTCCTGACTCCTCGACGCCGTCCCCCGTCCTCATCCTCGTCAGCCGCGACGACATCGACACTGGATCCTGTCCCAAGTCGTCCGTCCGTCCCAAAATCCCAAATCCTGTCTGGATAGAGAACCCCGGCGTCGACCACGACGCACCACGCGCACCCCTGAACCCGACCCCGACCCCCCGACCCAAAATTGACAGACAGGGCTGCATCGCTGCTCTGTGCTTGCATCCCACTAGACGGCCATAAGAAACAGCCACACGCCAACCGTCGGGCTCCCTGGCGTGCTACTAGTCAGTCCTTCCGCATCCTATTCCTCTTAGGGCTGCCCGCCGACACCGTTCCCGCTACCCTACCTTACCCGTTGTAACTTGTCCCTCCCACCCATCCACTCACTCCTCTCCTCTCCTATCCTATCCGTGCTGGCCTATCCCCTCTCCCGCTCGCTGTACGCAGTACGTGAGTGTGGTGTGCGTGTGGGCGTGTCTTGTCTTGTGCGTCTCCTCATTCCCAGGTTTCTCCTGCCTACCCAGCGATCCATCTCTACCTCTGCCTCTACCGGGCACTCCTTCATCTACATACTGTTACGGCGTAGACAGGCTCTCAGTCCTCCTGTATTGTCTTGTCCTTGTCTTGACCTGACTTGGGCCTTGCACTGGTCCGACCTGGCTATCCATCGACCTGTCTCCTTGAGGAAAGGAAGGGGAAGGAAAAGCGGTACTTTGTCCCCTGTGCTCTTCTCTGCCCTGGCTGGCCCCCCTCCTCCTTCTCCTCATCCTCGACCGAACGACAGCAAAGGGTACCTGCCTACGGCACACACCTTTTCAGTGCGAGAGACGGGAGAGGGACACAGAGAGAGAGAGAGAGAGAGAGAGAGAGAGAGAGAGAGAGAGAGAGAGACAGAGAGAGAGAAAGACAGCCGAGAGAGTAGTGTAGTGCACACACCCCTCTGACCCTTACCGCTTACTGGGCGCTCTGCTTGCCGCTGCCGACGCCAGCACCAGCACCAGCACCAGCACCAGCACCAGCAGGGCTTCTTCTTCTTCTTCTTCTCCTCACTCTTCCATCTCCACCTGCCCTACCACGCCAGTCCTTTCCACGCCCACCGTACGCTTCTCTTGTTCCTTCACCTGTCACCCTTGACACCACTGACTGGACTGCCTACCCAGGCTAGGTACCTACCGACCTTACCCTTACCCTCCCCTAGCCGTACCCGACCTGGTCCTGGACCTAGGAGCAAGTACCTTACCTTGCCCTGCCCTCGCACATCCTGGGTGGTACCGGGCCCAAGTACCTTACCCAGAATACAACCCACTGCTAAGGTCTAAGGTAGGGTGCTCTCGACAAGGATTGCAGAAGCAGTACCCGCCCATACCTTGTCGACCTGTCGCCTCTCTTTTTGCCTTAAAGCCCCCCGGGGTTCAGCGGCGTCGTCACACATCGCCTCTTATTTCAGCTGTCCGCTCCCCACGACATCGACCCGAACTCTGCCCACCCCAGCACCGGCCACTCCTCTTCCTCCGACGACATTTGCACTTCGCATTCCTCGACGCCGTCCGGTCCTCTGCTGTTTCTACCTGTCTTGTCTGCGAATAGATCGCCAGACTCGCCCTGTCCCGTGTACAACTACGACCTCTTTCGTCGACTTCGTTTTCGAATTCCCATTCCAGTACCGGTCGGCTTGCCTGTTTCCCGTTGCCGCTGTCTTGTCTTTTCTTCTCCAACTCGCCCGCTCCGTCCAGGGAGACAGTCCACCAACAACAACAACACAGAGACAGGCTCTTTTTTTTCTCTCTCGACCTGCATTGGATTGGCATTGGCCCCCGGCCCCAACCAACGGCGAACCCGACCCTCATCGCCACCCACGGCCTGCACCGCATCCTCCTTGGCCTCGGACACATCTCGTATCCCGTCGCGATCTCAATTCTTTTCCCCCTGGCGCATCACCCATGACGCCCGTGCTGCCGTCACTATAAACCTTAGTGGCCTCCGCTTCAGCTGTGATTGACACAAAGCCTCAGCTGTCATTGCACAGATATTAGCCGACACCATGGAGGCGCCATCACGATACAGGGAGCCTGCTGGCCTTCCCAGCATCCTTATAGATTCGAACCCCAGATCCTCCGACCGATCGGACCCGTTCAGCATGTACTCGTCTTCTGTTGCCGTATCCATTCCTGGTTCAGACAGAGGAATCAACGCGCCGCCCCCGTTACCTCCTCCACGAATGCCTTTTGAAAGTCCTATGCATCCTCAACAGGAGCCCAGACAATACCACCGCGACCCGTCATCCTACAGCCCTAGGGAACACGGTGGCTACGATAGCTTGAGCAGCTTCGATGACAGGCCTCACTACAAGAGAGCAGGCTACAGGCACGAACGAGATGAGGGTTATGCCAGCATGGGCTCGGCCTCGTCTAGGTAAGTCGGCCTCTACAACCTCAGCAGCCAATGTTTGTTGTCAGTCTTGGGTTCAATGTGCTAACGAGCCAATGTTCTGCAGATCCGAATGCTCATTGCCAAGCATTAGTGCTGGTTTCGGACTGCACCACAACAAGTTCCAGTTCCAGTCCGGCGCTGACGCCTTCACCGACATGAAGAAGAAGCTCGACCCTTTAAAGACCTTTGATAACAGGCCGAGCGTGTCTCTGTTGAGTGCCTCTAGCGCTTCTTCCACAGACCCCTTCTCGAGAAGATTGTCCGGTGACCTGAGATCTCCGCTTTCCATGCCCTCCGCGACCCTGCCGTATCACCTGAAGACAAACGTGCTGGATTCGCCCGACAGTTACACCAACACTCCTCCTCATTCTGCCGTCACGCCCTCACCAAGAAGCCAGCCTTTCCACTTGGGCCAAGAATACTCGCCGCCTACCAGGTCAAGAAGGAACAACAGTGACGATGCATCTTCGCACAGTTACGAGGTGGAGGATATGGAGATGGAGGAGACCAACTCAATGAAAAGACTACGTATCGAGGACCCATTGCGAGCGCACTATGATGGTGCAGGAGTCAAGCGCCGCGCATCGGCCGACCCCGACGACAGTGTGCCGATTGGCTTCACGACCCAGGGCGATTTGATGCGTCGCCGCGATGGTAACTCGAGAGGCTCCCCCACGCCCCGATTGAGCGTCATCCCGCAAGGGTCTGTAACCTCTGTGTCCTCCAGCGGGCGCGCCGGTTCCTACAGCTCCAATTTGTCGCTGCTCACTGGCAGCATCGCCAGCATGGGTGCGTCTTCGTATGGACGTGTATCTCCCGGCGGTATCTCACCTGGCGGCATTTCACCAAACGGTACCGACCCTAGCTGCAGCTCGCCTTACAGTGCGTCCATGTCACTGAACCCCTCACCTCGTGGCTCGTTGTCCCGTGCGCCTCACCAGCGAACCATCAGCGAAAACAGGCCACTCGCTTCCCCGCGCAAGCTCGCCGAGGTTGGCAAGCCTGGCAGCGCCAAGATCTCGGGCTTCTTCATGTGCGACTGTTGTCCCAAGAAGCCAAAGAAGTTCGAGACGGCCGAAGAGCTACAGTAAGTTCGGGTTTTCCAACGCGCACGAGACAATTCACTAACAGACATAGCGCACACGAGGCAGAGAAGCAGTACGAGTGCTCGTTCTGCGGCAACCGATTCAAGAACAAGAATGAAGCGGAACGCCACCAGAACAGTCTCCACGTACGCAGACACAGCTGGAGCTGCTCGGCTCTGCACAGTTACGACCGCGCTTTCCACGACAGCACCAACCGACCCGGAGAAGCTGACACTTGCGGCTACTGTGGAGAGGAATTCCCGCGCAACGGCCGGGGACCTGGTGCGACGGCACCCCGTCATGCCACGGACCAGGATTGGGAGGAGCGTATCCGCCACCTGCAAGAGGTTCACAAGTTCCGGGAGTGCAACGCCAGCAAGAAGTTCTTCCGCGCAGACCACTTCCGACAGCACCTCAAGCACAGCCACGCTGGAACCAGCGGAAAGTGGACCAACATGTTGGAGAACGCCTGCATGCTGGATGAGGATCCCACCCCCAGGTAGAGACGATCAACCGGAGCAATCTCGACAAGTGACTGAAAGACCCGACATGCTGGAATGAGGCGATGGGTGTCGAGTAAGGAGGTTGTCGAGCTTAAAGCAAGCCCCGCGAGCACGAGTCATTCCGCAGGGATGCAGTGGAGGGCATTATTTGCGGCAAAGGACGAGTGAGAGGGGCGGCATTTGCGACTTGGATACCCGACGAGGAATCGTTTCCCAGCGCAAAGCGATAATTTGGCGGCGGCAACCAGGGATTTGGATTGCACTGATGATGGCCACATCACACATCTCGTTTCGTTTCGCTTATCCAGAGTTGAAGGATTGGAAAATACCCGCTCTTGGCTGTGGACGAGACGGCTCTCTGACAGCTGGAGCAAATCAAAAAATCAAAAGTAGTCGATTCAAGCATGTGGCTCGGTGTCCACAGGTGGAGGCCTGCCACTTCGGAGCTTTTGGAGTACTGGTGATTGCAGCAAGGGGGCTTTCAGGCACCGGGTATATACTGATGGAAGTTGTCTAGTTGCACATGTTTTCATATTTATTGGAGGAAATACCAGGCATTGTTGGGCCAGAGCAGGGGAGCGACATGATGACATGATGGCACTAGAAAGAGCGGCAAGTCCGCGTTGTATTTTGTACGGGCTCCGGGAAAAAACAAGTTGGTCAGTAGCGAATAAGAATAGTATAAGACAACAAGAAGATTCAAAACATACTCTGGGTGCCGCTGGTGACTGAAGTCTGGTTCTGTGTCGATGATGATCTGCCCGACAACAAGGGCCGAGGGCAATCCTGCGGATGAGTATTTCGCTAAATGCATCCTTCACAGTGATGTAGTGGCGCTTTCTTGGCACAACGGCCATCTTGTCAGCGTCGGGACATGTTCCCTGGCCTGGGTATCCGTATGGATCTCAACACCATCATGGCCATCGTGATGGACGAGAGAGGCCGCCGAACGTCACATGACTTCAGCCCTACAAGCCACTCGCAGATGCGGCGATCACTACCTTAGTGTGGCGAAGGGGGACGGGGGCGGTGCGGCGAGAAAGCAGGAGGGAGAGAAAAACGATCGGCTTCTTCTTTTGGAAGGGTCACGTTTTAGTGGGGTCGGGTTGCTGTAAGAAAATGTCTTGGTGAGGGGCAACTCGGGCTGCTGTGGTAGTACCTATCCGTACCTGCCCTGTATGTTGTGTTGGTGGGGGAGAAGTCACGAAGTGAGGGGAGGGTGCCTGGTGCCACGAGGTAATCCGAACCTTTACCGCGGGTGCCTGCCGCAAGCGAATTGGTGGTGGTGAAGGAGAAGAGCAGGAACAAGCACCGCAGCACGCACCTGCTGCCATCGCTGACTGCAGTACCTACACTACGGATACACGAAAAGTGGGAACGTTGACTCTTTCCGGCGCAAACCTTACTCACCTTCTCCCCAAGCGCTGCGTCAACTGCGTCATTCTCATATCGCAGCACCTTTTACACCGAGCAACGCGGAATTGCTTTTACGATTTGCACCGTCCAATTCCTTGCTTTTTCCAAGCGGCTCATCACACTTCGGAAGGTGCCTTCCGGTCAGCAGGAGGGACAGAGACGGACGTAGCCCCGCCTTGGACGAGAAAAAGTGCGTGTGTGTTCATGGGCCTTGGCGCCAACGCGGAGGAGAGTGAGACGACGCGGCAGACACGAGGCACCAGCGACGGGGAAATTCCGTTTGAGAATCTCGACGGACAGGAGCAGGCTGCGGCGCTACACCAACTCATCAGGAAAAGCTGCGTTGAGATGGCGCTGAACCGTGTGGATGGGAACGACGACCTCTACGTCGGCGGGTGAGTTTTAACCTGCCTGCCCCTCCATAACCCCGCCATCCTAACGACGCAACGTCCAGCATCTGGGCCCTCCGCCGCCCGTCGGCGCTCAAGGAGCGCAACATCACGCACATCCTCTCCGTCGTGCGCTTCGACCCCGCGGGGCTGAGGAGCGAGACGGACACGTGGGAGAACTACGGCAAGAGCTACAAGCACATGGTCATTGACGTGGACGACGTCGAGGACTCGGATCTGCTGGTGCATCTGCCTGCGGCGGTGCGCTTCATTGAGGAGGGGCTGCATCCTGGGTCGGCGGCCGCTGAGGGCAAGAAGGAGGCCGAAGATGAGGACAGCTTCGAGGAGAAGAAAAAGAAGCTCAAGGCGGCTGTGAAGCAGGACCTGGCCGAGGATGCAGACGCCATCACGCCTGCCAACGATGACGCCCCGCCCCCTGCGAAGGAGTTCGACGAGCTGAAGCTGAAGACGGACGAGAGCAAGCCGCCGGCCGTGTACGTCCACTGCGCCATGGGCAAGTCGCGGTCCGTCTCGGTCGTCGTGGCGTACCTCCTGTGGAAACACCCGGGCCGCTTCGGCCGGTCCAAGGCGTCGACCGAGGCGGCACAGAAGGCGTCCTTGTCGAAGATGGACGAGAAGACCGCCGCGGGCGTGAAGCAGCGCGCCAAGGAGGCCGTCGAGGCGGCGGTGAAGTGGGTGCGTAACACGCGAGAGATCGCGGAGCCGAACCCCGGGTTCATTGCGCAGCTGGAGATGTGGTGGGCGATGGGGTGCCCCGCGGACGTGGAGGGGCACCCGATTTACCAGCGGTGGGCGTTCCAGCGGGAGATTGACGAGAGCGTCGCGGCGGGACAGGCGCCGTCGAGGCTGCGGTTCGAGGACGAGGAGGTCAAGGAGGACGGGGAGGGGGAGGGAAAGGAGCTGCGGTGCAAGAAGTGCCGGCGGACGCTGGCCACGCCGCGATTCGTGCTCGAGCATGAGCCGCAGGGCCAGGCGCAGGGAGAATGCGGGCACTTGTTCGTGGAGCCGTTGAGCTGGATGCGGGAGGAGCTCGAGAAGGGCGCCCTCGAGGGCCGGCTGTGTTGTCCCAACGGCAAGTGCGGCGCGGCGGTGGGGAGGTATAGCTGGAGGGGGTTCCGGTGCAGCTGCGGCGGATGGGTCACGCCGGGGTTTAGTCTGCAGAGGGCCCGGGTTGACGAGGCGAAGAAGGTCGGGACGGGCGCGAAGGGGATGGCTAGCTTGGGGATCCGGATGCCGCCTGGGACGGGACGGCTTTAGGGTCGTGGGAAACGGGGTGTTTGGAGTTTGGGGATGGGCTGTTTGGGATGCATAGGAGGGACGAAGAGGCTAAAAGGCAACGTGCATTAGCAGAGACATAGAAACATGAAGACTGTAGACAGTATGGTGTGCTACCATGATGTTTGTGTTTCCATCGATCAGGGGGGCGACTCGCGATGAATTGGAAGACGAGAAGTCACTGTCAGCGTCAACATCAATGTCCCTCAGGTAGCCCTCCAGGAAGAACCCGCCATACAGCACGGGGACTTTGTGAAAGAGAAAGAAAACAAGTCATTGTTCATGGCGAACAACATGGGGCTCTCTTGGATCATTCTCAAAGACGACCTTTCACCGGTTTGTCCCCCGACAATCTCCAACTCCCAAAACAGTAACATTGTTAAACCCCACAAAGACTGTTCCCATTCCCAATTCACCATCTCGACCACGTCTTAAGCAAGCCTATTTAAGAATGCCTCTGATGCCTCTTCTCACTATACTAATGACCTCAGACACAACCTCCAATCCAAAGCATCACCAACCACCTCCTCCCCCGCCAACTCGTCCTTCACCACCACGTACCTACTGAACCAGACTGAACCGGACACAACCGGAAAGATAGAAAAGATGTGCCGCACCCTCAAGGTAACCAACAAATGCCACTTCTGCCGCGTCGTGATGGGCGCTTACTCAGTCGTGCACAAGTGCCCGCAGCGCGTGCTGCTCCCCGTCCGCGGCGCCGACGGGCTGATGTGCACACGTCCGTACTGCCCCGTCGGCCGCGTCGACCGCCTCGAGGGCTTTTTGCCGTTCTGCGAGGCGTGTAGGCAAGATTTGGAGGAGGGGGAGTTGGAGCGGCCTGGGTATATGTCTTTTAATCAATGATTTGTCTTGGGTGGAAGATATATTGCACGTATTCAGGGATTCTGCTTCAAATTTTGGAGACTTTGGGGCTTGAATACATGAGGTTCTGGGAGAGTGAAGGGTATGGATGAGGGGCGAGGAGTTTTTGTTTTTTACCTTGTTTATTTGGTGTTTCGTGATTTACCTTGAACAATAGGGAGATTGTGTGCGTTGTTAAGTTTAGGAAAGGGGGCGTTTGGCGATGATGCTGGTTTAAGTGCTTTCATTACGACATCAGATATATCCCCGCTGCACTTTTGGGTAATATCTAGATACACATAAGATTTGTTTTGCATCAAATAATTAAAAGGCGCACATGGCGCTTCCCTTGCCCTTGCAACAGCTCGTAAGCGCGTCAAGTCCGTTGTCGGGAATCCAGCATTCCGTCTACAAAGAGTTAGAATATTTCAACATGGGATTGCTTAATAGGAAACGGATTAGTCAGGGTTGATGTCAACTTACGCCGTCGAAACGTCCCCGACAGCAGTCCTGCGTCTGGTCGTTGTGCGGGACGACTTGTTGCTTGTCGTTGCTGGTGCAGCAGTAGCCCGAGGTCTCGGCAAGGGCGCTTTAGAAATGGCGATGTCAATATTCCGAGTGACGAAAGAGTACAATGGGGAGAAATGGGGGTCCTTACCAGATGGCGAACAGACCGCCGGACAGGAAGGTGGACAAACGCATATTTGGTATGTTTCAATGAGGGTGGAAATCGAAATAGCTGGGTAGGGAAAGGGGAGGTGCCAACTCAAGCCTTTCGTCTAGCGGGCCAAGAACACAACTTATATGAACACGAGCAGAAACCTAACCACTATCTGGCCGGGATAATTAGGTACTTCAGGGTCCTGGCGGTGAATCGGCACCCCGCGAAGTCCGGCGGTTAATGTGCCTGTTTTACCGACTGCCTGGGTGCCGGACATCATGCGATGAACTCGGATTGAGCCTCGTAAGGCTGCCTGACTCGTGGGGAACGGAGCAGCCCGCCGGGGGCTTGTGGATGGAGCTCAAGTGTGACACACGTCTTATAAGATGCAATGAGTTGGTTGTGAATCATACTTTGATGGAAGGAGTCCGAGAGTTTCCGTCACACTTGGGATTGGGTTCTGCAATGCTTTTGCCGTCGAAAGGGAGACATTCTGCCTTGGTGGTTAAGGGAGAAGAGAACTTCACGGTGGAGATGCGGATTGAGGATGTAATCTATTTGGGTTTTGTCTGAGTCGCGGGTGGGCGAGAGTCTCTAGGCGATTACCATTTCCTACCGCAGATCGAAATCCTAAGGCCATACTCATGGTGATAGGTGGTTGAACATGCCATATGCTGCCATAAATCATACGCCTGACGTAACTCGACTAGTGACTGACAACTACCTTAGCTGTCGCACATACTGTCTGTTGATTTCGATATTTTTTGATCACTTAGCTGCTTAACCCACCTTAGTTTGAAGATAACGAGACAACGGATCATCATCCACCCCCAACAGACACTCGACTCATGTTCGGCAGGTTTCATGCCAATGATGTCTAGCTGCAAGACAGCTAGGACTGTAGCCGTGACGTCGGAACCAAGGCCGACAAAGAAAATCAGTTTTAAATGGTCTCGAATCGCCGCTATTCCCGGGGTTTATTGACTTGAAGTACTCAGCTCCTAAACTCAACTAAAAACAAAACACTGTCACACAAGGACTGACAGACACTTCATTCACTTTTCGGAGGTCGGCGTGCCACATCTAGCTGTAAAACAGCCAGGATCGTAGCAGCCACACCAAAACCAAGGGTGAAGAAGAAAATCAAGAGGCCAAGCCAAAAGGTCCAGAATTGCATGGGGTTCCGTCTGTCTTTCCAAATGGTCTTCCATCTTCTCGGTGGGTTGAGAAACTCGTAAGCAACGTCTGCCATGCGTGGCTTGTAATACTTGAAGTCCCTGAAACGAGGTCGATCTGGATTCGAAGGTTGATATTCGTGCATGTTGATTCCTTCTCTCTCGAGCAATCTTGCAGTCGCCCTGTCTTTCGGATACAGGTAATTAAGCGTGTCGATTGTCTCTTGGATGACTTCCCTGGGGACCACAAAGTCTCTATGTATTTCGTCAATAAAACAATGAGAAGGTTTTGTCGGTGTACGTGCTCCATCTTCACAACGTCTAAGAGCCACCTCATGTCTTTAAACACGAATAGAGTGGTGTAATCATACGTCTCGTATAGCTTGAGATGCCAGGGTAGGGACAGGGTTTCTTTGATCTTGATCTTGGTGTATTTCTCAATGTTCACCGCGGTCAACCGGTGCGTTAGACGCGCCTGGATGCCAGCGATTTCCGAGTCGTCGGGTTCTGAACAGGGTGGCGAACCTGAAGAGGACGAAATCCTCCCTGCATCAAAAACACTACGAACGTATTCCGAGACTGTTTTCTCGTCAGGACAGTCGGGGGCAACTTGCGCAGTTCGTCTTCCGATCAATCATCGAATTAACTCGAAATATTAGGCGGACAGCACGATGCATAGCGGTTTTCAGTCCCTGATCCTCGGTTTCGCCATTGCTCTCTTTCAATCTCATCAAAATCTCGGCTTTTGTGCCTGGCCTTGGGCAATCGTTGTTGTTTGTATCAGATGTAGACCTCAGAAGCAAACATACCGCTTCCGATGCAAGTCGGAATGCTTCGTTCTGTGCCGTTGGCGGCTCGTCTGCCAGATTCCGCTGGATGAAATCAAAATACGAATGGTGCCCATCCTCGTTCACCTGAGAATGATATGCAATACCAAACCAGCCAAGTATGATTCTTTTGCGTTCATCGTCCATCGCCACATGCCCAGTCGCTCACTTAATGGTAGTTAGATCAGATGGATACAAACCACTTGTGTGATCTGCCCGAAGAAGGCTTTCCGGGTGCAAGAAGCGAGCATGAGGAACTACCTAAGGTCGGCAGTAAGACTGGGGGCGTCAAGTGAAAAAAGAGAATTGAGAAAGAGACTCATCCGAGGGCTCAGGTAGGTTCTCGGCAAATGAGACGGCTTAGTTGGGGAAAGAATACCATCTCAACCTCCTCGACAAATAATGTGCCGACCTTGTGGGATTTGACTGCATTTGCAGATAGCCACGTATTTGTGCAGAGCGGATCAACATGCAGCCTGGCTTGCATCTGTTGCATTCCCATGCGCACAAGGACCGCGTGATCCATGCGGGTGTAGAAGACTGGATATTGACTGGTCAGTCAGAGCAAGACCAACCGCCTGCTGCATAACGTATGAAACCACACCGTTCGGCGGAATGCCTTTTTCAAGACTCTCCCGAGAGATAAAGAAGACGGAAACTTATTCCCACTGCCGTTGCTCACATGAGATTCTGCAAGAAATATATCAAGAGACGCAGCCTTCATTTTCTGCCTTCATTTGGTCGCTGCCGCTGCTCATCTTCCATAGTCGGTGAAAGCCCAGATCCCTCTTCCGGACGCTAAGTTTCCCCGTCAAGATTTCCAACCAATACTTCACTGCCGAAGAGATGTCATTGCTACACCACGATACCCGGGGACCTGGTGGCAACCACTTCATCATGTTCCAGCTAGACATCGGACGTCACTTCCAGCAGGTATACCGTGAGTTGGTCGATCACTTCGGACACGAATACAGGCGTCTCGAGGACAGACTGCCACCACATACTCCCCTGATTGCTCACCAAGAGCTAAGCGACATTGAAGTCTCTTTAAGAGGCGACATTGAATATCTCATGCGAAGCCCAGATCATCACGACACTGACGATGTTCGATACTCGCTAGATATTAGGATGGAACGGGGCCGTGAAGGGACTTGGCAGCCTAGACTATGGATTTTGTGTGGCACTGCGGATCTCTGCTCCTATCTTGAGGCCAACCTTGATTCATATTCGACCGTTCTCCGCAGGCTCAGGTGGCGGCCCCCAGCTTTCGGACTGCTCAGTCTTGCAGCTGACCAGAATCCCGCATTGTTGACCAGCAATTCGGCAAGCAAGGAAATTGACAGCGCTCTTGGATCAGTCCTGTACATCAAAGATGCATCACCTTCGAATCCACACAAAGTATGGAGAGTAACAGTTGGGGGTGTGGTCTTAGTGGACGACACACCTTATGGCCTAACGACTGGGCACTGAAAATTCCTCCCACCTAAATCCTCGGATGAAGAGGAGGATCGCCGGAGACCTTTTCAGAACACTGGAACACTTTTTGGCGAGGTCTTCGCAGAAAGCTTTGGATCTAACGGCAGCCATGGTGTTGCTTCTGACTTGGCACTTGTCAAGCTGCATCGATCACTGTCGATCGCCAACCGCTTCAGCATTCCATCCCACAGCCACATGCCCGACGAGACGAGCGATTTTGGGGAAGTCTCTAGCCCAACAAGAGTGGAGTTTCACAATGAGGGAAAGGACAAGACTAGCGATAGGACTTGTCTCGTAGATGGAAGCATCAACATGCAAAATTTCGTTGCGCTTGGGGGCAATGAAAGCAGACGGCAGTGTGTGATCGCTACCCAACGGGGATTATTCCCTGCATTCGTTGAAGCTGGGACTTCCACCATGGTCATTCACGGAGGAACTTTCGAAGTCCTGAGGATTGAAATGGAAAGGGCATTACGTACGTGTCTACTTTGACATTCCACTTTATTCAGCTCAAACACGTCTAACGTTGGAGAATAGCTGTGGGTTGCTCGGGCTCATGGGTCATTATTAATAATCAGCTCCTTGGGACCATCATTGCGACTCAACAAGAATCCGAACTACCCCAGGCTTTCGCTCTCCCGATCGATGCCACGTTTCTCAGCATAAGAAGAACATTGAATGCCGTCAAAGTGGAATTACCGTCCAGCATCGAGACTCGCATCTTTGAGATTGAGAGATCGCCGCTGGCTTCAAGATGGTCCGGGCAGGCCACTCTTGAACTTGATCTTCTCTACGCCATGAAGCAGTCCAAAAATACACTCCATGAGCTGAATCCACCCTTCAATATGAGATCGACCGGTTTTGGCTGGGTAGGCTTGCGAAGAGCAGAAATCTTACAACCAATGACAAGCTTCTCGGACTCAATTATCGATGCAAGCCTTAAGGTTCGAACGTACGAACATCTAACAGGCTTGAAGATGGATACTATCCGATTTCTCATAAAGCTTGGCCATATTTTCCCTGCTCACCAGGAGTTTTGTGTTGGACTTAGAAGTTGGGTTGCCGAACATAAGGTGTCTCAACTTCGCGGCCCTAGAGCTATTGCTGTTCGAGTTATCGTCGAGGAATGTTCAGGCACCGAAGCTGGAGAAAACATACTTGGTATGGTTTGCACGCTGAAGCTTTTACTGCAGATAGGAGGGAAGTATACCGACCGCCGATCTGTCCAACGGGAAAGAGAGAGAAAACGCGCAGCCTGGGTCCGGATCCTTTTTGGCGAGATATTCCAAGCTCTCGAAATTCCACCAGTACAAAGACCCAGCAAACCACAGGTACAGGCGTTTGCGTCGCATTGCTTTCTAGGTCTGAAAGAAGTCCCGGACTTCCCAGTAAACGACCCGCCGCAGCCCGTTCAATTGTCATCCTCTGCAAATCGGGCCAATTTGGCGCTCAGAGAAATGGCATCACCTGATCCACCAGACTTTCGTCTAGACGACCATCTGCCGAAGGCAAAAGATCATTCAGGAGACAGTTCGTTCAGTGCGAACTTCATTGCCCGGATGATTTTCCAACTAAGCGATGTCGTACGTAGTGGAGGCGACAAGGTTCTCGTTTGCTCTGGACATCCTTGGACGACCTGGGCTCGGATAATGGCGCAGGCTCTCGGGATTAGATCTCATGTCAGATCATATGGAGGTGCCGGTGTGTTTGAATCCACTGAGACGAAAAATGACTCACCTAGCGTCTGCATATTTATGAACACGAACGTGGCCGTCTCGGAAGTCATGAACAGAGACGAATTACCATCTTTGGGCATCGAGATCTACAAACATGTCTCCAAGGGCGAAATCACCGGCCCAGAGGGTTCGTTGGCAGTAAGGAGGAGAGAGAAGAGGATGTCAAGGGCATATGATTGGCGCCAGCGGCTATCCATGAATCCGATGTCGTCCCCGGTCATTGACTTTCAGGACTGGGAGCTGCTGCGTGCTAACGAGCCCTCAAAGCTCACTTAGCACGCAAGACTCGGTACTTAACCCGCTGCGAAGCATGATCTTGTCACTTCTATGGAATTCTTGACAGAGTAGTTCTTCAGGAGACGCTTCTCATGTCTACCTTGTATGCTGAGGACTCAAGGGTGCAGTTATTTGCCATAGACTGAAAGGGTCTCTGTCACACACAACCTAATCTAAAATGGAGGAATACCCCATTAATAGCAACAAAATATCAGCCTAGTACGAAATCCAAAGCATGCCGCCTAAAACCTCTCTTACTTCAATAGGAGATTCAGCCAAAGCAGACACGTTACCGAAATGTTAATGGGCTAGTCGTAATTGCATCAAGGCCAGAGAAGCTGCTTCTCCCATGTTCCTTCCTCCGACCCAATGCTGTAAGACAGTCTTTGATGGAGGCGACTCTGAGCACCTTGCCAGAACTCAACAGTCGTCGGGTCAACAGTGTACACCGTCCATCCCGGAAGAACAAAATCAGGATCCTCTTCCACAGTTCGGCGTGCCGCATCCAAAGCTTGAAGAAGCTGGTTCTCATCCCGGAGCACCTGGCTCTGTTTGGAAGCTAGAGCAGACACCTTCGAAGAGGAAGGACGATCAGCAAAGTCACGCCGGTTCTCATCCACAGGAAGCGGGTACGCCTTCCCCCGAACACGTATCTGGCGACCTTGATCGGGCCAGTAGAAAGTCAGAGCAGCGTGGCCGTTGCTTGACAGTTGACGGCCCTTTGGACTATCTGCCTTGATCGCAAAATGCCAGCCACGATGGTCCACGTTCTTGAGGATCAGCACTCGAGCATCCGGACATCCTTGCGCGTCAACCGTGGAGAGGGTCATTGCGTGGGGCTCCTTGACGCCAGCTTCTACGGCCTCCTGAAGCCAGCGAGTGAAGGCTTCTT
Organism: Colletotrichum chrysophilum; assembly: GCF_026319265.1. Lineage (NCBI taxonomy): Eukaryota > Fungi > Ascomycota > Sordariomycetes > Glomerellales > Glomerellaceae > Colletotrichum > Colletotrichum chrysophilum. The sequence continues at coordinate 160,286 of NW_026517342.1, read as the reverse complement.
GGGGCGAAGCGGGAAAGGTGGTGAAGTCGCACTTCTCGAGACATCCTTGAAGAACTTTGAGATTACGCAGCTGCGTCCGTATGGGGTTTCCCCCATTGTCGGCCATTTTCGTTGGTTGGACTTGATAGAGTCAACTTCAGGTCAAGAGCAGCGAATTCTACTAACCGATGAAGGCGAAAATGATGAATGAGAATTGATGCTTTTTTTCTTGAGAAAGATAAGTTGAATTGCGCGTTGTCCCGGGCCGGCTCTAAATAATGATCTCGCTTGAGTGACTCACACCAAAGTCAATTCAAGGGCGTAATGTTGGCCCGTTTGAAGACCTACGAGGGACGTTAGCGTGTGATTAGAATTGAGTTCTATTGGTTAGATCGGCTCAGCAGTTCCGATCGTCGTCAAAACTGCATATCAACGCAACTGTCTCGCAACGGATCAAATTGATATAGAATGTGTTACGGCTGATTGCTGAATATTTTGTGGAATGAACCAATGTCTAGTCAACATTGCTGCAATCTGGAAATGACTAGCTGTGATGGTGCTGCGACGTATCACGAATTGGCGCTTCTAAAGCGATGTTAGAATAATCACCAAGTTCCAGACCAAGTTCCGGCACAGCCGTGATGTTTACAGATGAATGGTTTCGGAGTTTGAGTTCACTCCGAAATTCTCATCCGGTTGTTGAAGAACTGAGTAAGCAGCATTTAACCAAGCTTTGAACAAGGAATGCCCCTTCAACCCCAACATCTGAATGACACGGTTCCTAACGGCTGGACACTTTGAATGACACGCAGGCGTACCCCTGATTGCATGGAGGAAAATGAATAGGGGTCGGAGAAGGTGAGACGAAAAAATTTCCCGTGAATGACTCTCGGAAATGCATCATCGCATTTCGTCCCGGCCACGGTGGACTTCCCCGTTCGCTTGCTCGTTCACTCAATCATCTATCCTCTCCCCCACACTCTCTTTGGCCCCTCAGAGACTGCAACTTCAGCCTTAAACACAAATCTCATCATATTTGATGCTGCCTTATAGCTGATTGCTGTACTCTCTCATCCTCCCTCCGGCGATATCTCGGAAGTTCTCCGACATGGCACACGCAAGCAAGTCTCAACCCGCACTCTTCATGACAACCTCATCATAACTAACATCTCACCAGACATGTCTTCAACACCCTCAGAAAAGGTTCCAGCCCTCTTCGGCTGCCCCTGCATCTGGAGCCACGTCCCCCTCTACGGCGCCGCCAAACGTCGTCTCCCGTACCACCACGCGCCTGCGAAACCCGGCGCACCCGGTCTCACCCGCCGCCTGCCCTCAGAGATCATCCTCTGCATCGTCGACGCCATCTTCGACCTGCACGCCAAGGAAGTATCCCTCGGCTACGAGAAGTACTGGGAGTCCTCCTGTCTGCCCTACGAGACCGAGACCTTCTGCCCCTTCTGCATGCTCCCGCGCTTCGAAGTCTGGCGCGACGTCGCCAACCTCGCCGCAACGTGCCGCGCGCTCTACGACCTCGTGACGCCCGTGCTGTACCGGAAAGATGCGCGGCACAACCACGCCTCCGCGCTGCTAATCGCGACCAAGAAGGGCAACGCGCGCGCCGTGAGCCTGGCCCTGGAGAACGGGGCGGACGTCGACGAGGACGACCACACCATGCCCCTGCAGTGGACGAACGAGTGCTTCCGGTACTGCGAGAAGTGCGAGTACCAGGTGTGGTGGCGGGAGCCGCGGAGGCTCGACATGGGCGCGCTGCATTGGGCTGCGATGTGCGGCAGGGAGGAGATTCTGGCGCAGCTGCTGGCCCGCGGGGCGGATGCGAACAAGAGGGCGACGGTGCAGCCTGTGCTCGATGCGGGAAACTACGGGTCATTGAGGTATGTGGAGGACTTCTGCGACGAGTACAACGCGAGTTTTCCGTGCGAGTCGCTCCAGACGAACTTCGACATCCGGCCGGAGTTGAGCACCGGCGGAGCGAACCCCTTGTACTTTCTTCTTGGAACGAGCGGGATGAGAGCCAAGGGAAAGACGACGTTCATGGCGAGGGCGCTGATCGCGGCCGGCTCGTCGCTTATCACGCATCAAGGGACGGGCCTTCATGCGCTTCACCAAGCTGCTGCGTTCGAGAACGTTGAAGTGATGGAGTATCTCGCCGCAGAGCACAAGGTTGATCCCAATGTGGCGGACGCGTCTGGCAACACAGCGCTGCATCATCACCTTCTATCGCGGTTCCGGTCATCTATACCAAAGGACGAGAAAATCCTTGAGAAGCTCATCAGCATGGGGGCCTATGTGAATGCCAGGAACATGCGGGGATCCTCGGCATTGGATCTATGCTTGGAAACGGCTACTGTTACGACGGACAAGTTGAAGGTTGCGGTTCTGCTGTGCACCCACGGGGCGACAATTCGGGAGCAAGACTTGAATCGTTATCGGATCAGGTTGAACGAAGGACAACGAGATCAACTCAATCTGGCCATGGAGGTGGCAAGAGCTTGCGGTCGGAGCGATTGGCGTGAAGTGATATAGACACTTTTCAAGGCGTTATAGGTGTTGCATAGATAAATTGGGATACATTGGGAAATGGAATGGGACTGGTCATAGTGTGTGTTTACTCAGAGTTGAGCTGAAGTTGTTAGACTTGCGTGATCAAGAGGTTAGAGAGACTAGATTCAAGTACTAGCGTTAGACTGAGTTGAGACTCGTACAACTCAAATCTCTGAAGCTGAACAGAACTTTGAACTCATGACGCGATTCCCCCTGAGGTATACGGTCCCTTCAAGAAAGAAAAGCACGCTTACTCGAAAGATTGTAGCCATCCATTTGTATCTTACCTCAATTCGAAGAGCATCAAAACAACCACCCCCAGACTTAACTCAAAAGAACCCTGACATCTGTTCCCATGTATACCACAAGCTACGCAAACAAAACGTTCATATGGATACACAGAATGATTGGTGGCCACCTCTCAACCTCAAAATCTCAAAGTTCCTCCTCACACGCTTAAGGCGTATCATCAGATCAAACCGCCAGATCAGGCCCTGGGAGATCTAGCCGCTAGAAGTCTCTAACCAAACACCACGAGATCGAAAACATCCTCGTCACCCGGGAACCGACTACCGGCATAATCACAACCGCAATAGGCGCCGGATCACCACATCCCCACGTAATCGCCGACATCCTCAAACAACCAGCAAATCAGAACCTCCCCCGGAGTCATCAGCACAAGGCCACATCACCATCCCTCATCACAATCACAGCACGTAAAGTCCCAGAATGTGCAAATCGAGTAAGTGAGAAAAAGCCTGCTGATCCAATCGCCCCGTCCGCAAATAACTCACATGCTCCGCCGCCGCCGCCCAGCCCGCGCGCCGGAAAACACCAAAACAAACTTCTCACGTAAGACTACTTCAACTCCCGTCAAATCTTGGTCCGCATGCTGCAAAACGCATGGTTGACAGCCCCTCCTTCCAAGATCCTGATAGTTTCAGAAATGGCAAACACTCGATCTGCCCAGCATCAGACCGCGTAAACCCCCCTCAGGGACTGAAACAGCCCAAGGAACGAACTCATATCTGACGCCAAACAATCACATCCGCCAAAGCCTCAATCTTCCCCCAAGCATCAAACCTCAAATGCTTAATTGGTGCTGACACTCATCAAATCTGACAGGAAATCCTAGTCCCCATGGGCGTAGCTCCCAGAACTGCCTTGTTTCATCCTTTGCCAAAATCATGATCACCGCCGGTCAGCTTACACCGACATTCTCACCAGCCCTCAGCAACCCCACAGACGGAACCAAACACAGACGGCTCAGTAAGCATCTGATAAAAAGAGTCCGCCTCAGCCAGCTAGCCCTAGTCCCCAAGCCGGGGACCCGCCTTGCGTCCCGGCTTTCCAAAGACCCCCGCCAAGGTCCGAGGCATCCAATCTCCATCTTCCCACCCCCGCGCGCGTGCGCCCCCGGCACTTCATTCCGCTCCGTCAGCACCTCACATGAAGGAAACAAAAAACCGGGAAGAAAAAGCCTGACTCATACACGGCATCATGAAGCATTGACGACGCAATGACGTCTGCTCCATGCCGAGGAGAAAGAACCTTCTCATCTTCATGTTTGCATGATTTTGAGCTAAGTCTCTTCTCAAGATCGTCCGTTGTTCGGAGAAAAAAAGAAACAAAAAACAACAGAGCCGCAGGAGCTGTCATCACGCTTCTCAGGCTCTCAGCATTAAGACGGGTCCGTGCCACCGAGCGCCGTGCCATCAACGGACGCCTTCATAAGCAGGGCAGATCAGGAAACTACTCAGCCCTGGCCGTGACGTCGAGGGCAGTTCGGATGAAAGAGCGCCGTGGAGAGGCCCAAGCGAGGAGTTCCCCTGTTCGACACGGTAGTTGAAAGGGCTCCATCGCGTCGATTTGCCCACGATTCTGCGTATGTGCCTTGGAAGTCTAACAAGCCCTAGTCATCTTCAAGTTCATGGGGGATGTGCGAACGTGGGCCGGCAGGCAAGGATGGAGGGCGGGATAAGAAGAAGAATTTTCAATATGCAGCGGCAGTCCAAGAAGATCGGTGAGATTGAGCTACGTCAAGCCACGCGCATGCCACGCCCCCTCCACCCATGCCATGCCGCCATGACGATACCCTCACGCCCACGGCGCGAACTCGCCAAAGTTGACAATACCCCAGTGGCGTGAGGCAGAGATGCCGCTAAGATGCTGACAACCCCCCTCATTTAGCCCCGTTTGCTTTGGGTACTTCCATCAGGAGCTGGACAAGTACCTCTTTTCGAAGATACTTTGGCATTTTGGCCCCCCTTCCAAGTGGTCTTCTGGGTACGGGGAGTGGAGTAGGCGGGCATGGTTCTCCCCCCATCATGAATAAGACCCTAGGAGCGGAATCGAGTTCTGCTCTCTGATCGATGATCGTCGTCTGGGGCAGAGAGTGGAGACCGGAGGGGGGACCATATGGTGAGATGTATGCGTGTGGCGCCCCGATCACCTCTTCGCTTCGCCGTGGCAGACTCCTGTTGGAAACTTGGCGGTGATGGATGCGAGAGCAAGTATGCCATTGGAGTGTAGAGAAAGCCATCTTGTTGAGCTTTCCAAGCTTACCCATCCAACAGTCCGGCGCTCAAGATGGTGACACAAGCCACAGCAAACAACATCCTCGAATCGAAACCATATCTGGACCACCATCAAAGGGTAAGGCTGTCAATGTCTTATTGGCCTTGAATGTCGGAACGTCAACGTTCTCCATTATGATCACGTCTCTTTGGGGACACATGTCTCGGCCGTCAACGCTTTCAAGGAAGTGCGGTATTGCTGACGTCGAAGACAGGCAGCTGCTCTCACACTGTTGTCAGGTAGATCGGGCGCGCTGATGAGAGCCTCGTGCCGAATGTGGCACCGCGTAATTCTGACGTGATAATGGTAGTGATACCAAAGGCCCAAAGTACGGTGGTTAGCGTGAGGCTAATCGACGTAGTGTCCGCTGTCCAAATCCATGCCTCCAGGTACGACGTTGATATGCAGTGCCTGCTGAACCTGACCACACCTAGTTGCCTCGTGGCTCAGCCAGCCACCGTTTCGGAGGGGCTGCTGAAATGAGACAGTAACTCGGCTAGCGGCTAGAGCCTAGAAATAGGCAGAACCCCAAAAATCACTCTTCTTTGCCGACGGAAGTTTCTTTTTCTCCATTACAAGGTTAGCTGGGGCGTAAGCATGCGCCGCAGCTCTGCGGCAACCGCCCGAGGCACTGTAACCGGGCTCAGAATTAAGGCACAACCTCGTTCCTAGTGGGGTTTCGTCCGAACGGAGTGCCTGGTCGAGAAGAGATTCTCGAGTGGTTTGTAAGATGCGGTACTTGCCGTGATGGAGGCTCTGCGACGGTCAAACTCTTGACGGAGTTCTCCTCGAAAACGGCATGCGATCTGCTGTGGGGTCAGAAAGACCCTTGGCTTGCCCCAACATGAGTCACCTGATGCCCAAAGACCTTGTCTGACAAGTGAGCCCTGCCAGTCTTACTGGCGTGGGACTGGGTCGAAGATGCAACGAGATAGTCGTATTCGCTTTCTTATCGTTGTTGAATTAACCGGTTGGACAGGTGGCGCGGCTGGTAATCAAGCTGGGTGCAGATCCAGTGGACTTTCTAGCGTAGTGTTCATCTTCAATCACGCCTAGGAAGGCTGATGATTTGCGTCAAACTGCAAGTTGAAGCTGGTCTTGTACTACCAAGAGCTCCTTTGTGCCTCAAAAGTGATACTCTAGCAACTGTGGAACAATGTTGTTGCCATACCTGAGTCTCTGCACTGAAGGACCCGATACGGCCACAAGGCACAGGTTCCAGACCAGCTGCTAATAATGGATTGTTTCGGTGCCGTGATTCTTGAGGCGTGTCGATTGATCGCCATCCGATTAACGCAAGGTAACACGCGGATCCAGCAGCTGGTGTCAGCCCTAAGCTTCTCTGGGTGACGGTCGCAGCATGTTGGCCCTGTCGCAACCCTGTGGTGTGAGTGCGTTTACCGAAGTCCCAGGGGCCACTTGAGACCGACCTGGCAATGTTCACTCTGCGTGGCGCCAACATCATCGTCTCGCTGAAAACGACTCAGCTTGGCTGCGTACGTGAACCTTCCGGTTGGCTCCAAGGGACCTTGGCGCGGGCCGGTGATAGGACCTTTTCAGGTGATCTTAAAGCCGACGATGCCGCTCAGGTCATGTCCGCGTGAGGTGGCAGGAGACAGGGTGGCATCCGCTGCATACCTCACGCAAAACGTGACGGCCTCATGTAAGTTGCTGGGGGACTTTCAGAGTGCGAGCACCCCGCTTGATGATGTTCTTCCGTGGTTCGCTCTTGGCAATCTCTCAATGTAGTGCACTCCGAGAGTTGAAATGTTTCTGATTTGTGGGACAGGGGCACATGCAGATGTTGCCCGGCAGCGTAAGCATTGTCAGCACTAGGCCCGACGCGGGACTTGGGTGACATGAAGCATGACGGCTGGAGATCGTTGGGAGGCACAGATGGAGGGACAGGTTTCTCCAATTCCCTGCAAATCTAACAGTTGTGGATCAATTGTGGTCCAATGTCGTGCTTGATAGATGAGTCGAACAAGGGCGTACGGAACGGCTAGGAGGCGTCGATAACCGAGACCAAGGCCTGGACAGGCCACTCCGTTGGAGTCATACAGCAGAAGGCTGATATTGAGAGGCAACTCGGGCCGTGGTGTAGTCTTGGATCTTGGACGTGTTCGGTCCGTAAAAGCCAGGGAAGCACTCCGAGAAGAGGAAATGAGGTAATGCAGGGAGACTTATTGAAAGATGCTTCCAAGACTGAATGCAAGGCGGCAACGGGACAAGCTAAGCTCTGCAACGGAGGTTGGAAACCCCCTCATTAGTGCGTGCCGCTGTTGACGGCAGGTATCCGGGGTATTGCTTCGAATTCTGTGAATGTCACAATTATCTGCATGAGATCGAGTCCTGGGTCTGTCGAAGGATTTCCCGCTAGAGACTTCCAAGTTGCCCGGATGCCATAGCTACACCCCCCAGTGATCTTCGCAGGGATGATAACGGAACTGCACCTTGAACGGCAGCTCGTGCTCCCGCGCCGCTCCAACAGCCCATTAGGGCTACTGCAGGTCGTCTTACGCTGTACGGAAGCAATACCAGCAAAAAGCCAGCACACCGTAGACACTCGTAACTGAGCCAACCAAAAGGGCTCCTTCGGACAGCGGATCCCACGGCTGTCGAACCCGAGGTCAAAGCGTTGCTCGAGCAGACGGATGATAGCCGGCGCGGTTCAAATTGGAGGCACACGATGCAACCGGCCTGATTAGGATGCAAATTCCCTGTACATGGCTTGGCGCAGGTGTGATCCAGATATCAAGAGCATATGATGTGAGGGGGGTGCATCACAGCAGCCGTGACAACTTGCTGGGAACTGGGATGCGGCGGTTGAAGTCGATGACCAGGCAGGCTGACGTTGATTGATGTGACATCGCGAGACGCTTATTGTGGAGCGTACAAGCCGCCAGCCTTGATGCAATGTGAAGGGGTCTCTTAGCTACCTGGGGCGCCTTTGGGGACCGAGGGAAAGAAGTTGGGCTGTTGGAGACGCTCCCGGTTCCTCTTGGCAATCTCCATCTGGCGCTTTTTTTCGAGCCTCATTCCATAGAAGTTCCTGACGGCAGATGGTTAGCGTTGCATCAGCATATGCAAGACCAAGAGATCATCTACTTGTGGAGCGCGAATACTCGGGGCTCTTCTTCCGTGGATGGAGTTTCCGTGCCGGCACCGTCCTGGACAAATGTTAGCCGAAGCTCGGGGAAACATGTACGATGCCCCGGAGTCTAGTCCGATATCCATGGCAAGGCTGGGACTTTTACCTTTTCGGCAGCCTTGCTGTCGTCATCCTTCTTCTCATCGTCAGCCTTCTTTTCGTCCTTGTCTTTCTCTTTCTCCTTCTCCTTGTCTTTCTCCTTGTCCGTGTTCTTGTCCTTCTCGTCCTTCTCCTTCTTCTTCTGCTTCTCTTCGTATTCCTTCTTGACCCGCTCAATTTCGTCTTCAATCTCCTTCTTCTTCTTTGCTTCGACCGCCTCTTTGTCAATGATCGGGGAGCAGAAATTCTTGTCCTTCAAATGGCTCGGGCAGACGTAGAAGAAGTCCTGAGACATAGTCAGACGTCGTCAACGTTGGGCATCACAGTAAGCGTATCGTCTACCTTCTTCTCGTCGGCAACAAGAACGCTACTCGTAGCTCGATAGCATACGTCACATCCCTTGGCGGCATTCTCAGCTACCTTTCGGTGGGTGTAGATGTTAGCGAACGACATGATGACGGCAAACAGCTTCGGGCGCTGCGAGTGCGGCTGGGTAATCGGTCGTGGGAGGCGTGGATGAGCGGCGAGAGATATCGCACTGTGTCCAGGCAGGCGCCTGAGTGTGGTCAACCGAAGAATGGCTGACGCGCAATGGTCGCGTCGAGAAGGTAGAGGTGAAGGTGGAGGCGTGATGTCGGAGGTGACGATGGCAGGAGGTGAGGTTCTTGTGCTGGTGGGGGCAAGGAAGGAGCCGGCGGTGTTGGCGCTGGAAATGGAAAAGGTAACCGCGGGGTGGCTGCTGCTGTCAAATCACCACCAGCTGTTGGGGCCTCGGCTGGCGCATCCTCCACTGTGACGTCGGGCTTTCAGGGGAAAACTGAACCCTTCGGGTGGTCAAAGCTCCCCTTAGCTCGCGATAAAGTCAAAGATAAGACAAGGCTGAGCTTCTGCGTCTCCGACAACAGCTCCGATATTTAAGAATTTGCGGGTACAGATGACTCAAGAACCTTGCTACGCTCTCCCCCTCCCCCTCTGTGGACAATTGAAAGGCTGCATTTGATCTAAAAGTCAATTGAGTCACTGACTTTGAAGTTCATTCTCTCAACTCGAATACCAGTTGGACCCCCACGACCGAATAGCCTCCACACAACCGTCACGATGGCTTCAGTCTCAAAACCGGCCGAGAACAAGCTGTGGGGAGGTCGCTTTACTGCTTCGTTATCGCTGTTGCTCCTCCACTGGCTGCGAGCGAGGGCATTCACACCTCATCGTATTGACAACTCGATATCGACATGAAACTGACGACACTCAGGCGGCCTCGGACCCCTTCATGGAGCAGTATAACGAAAGTATTCACTTCGACAAGCACTTTCACAGCAGGGGATCTACGGCAGCATGGCCTTCGCCCGCGCAAATTTCAACAACGGCATTCTTACTCAACACGAATTCGAGGAGAACGAGAGGGGCCTGCTGGAAGTTGAGAAGGAATGGGAGGCTGGCAACTTCAAGATCGCCCAGGGTGATGAGGGTATGCATGCTGCCGCTACTACAAGAAAGTCAATCAAGATACTGATGCCGGAAAGACATTCACACTGCCAACGAGCGCAGGCTTGACAAGGACATTGCCGGAAAGCTCGCACCGGCCGAAGCCGTGACGAGCAGGTCGTCTGCGCCTGTGGCTCCGCGACGAGCTCCGCAAGCGCGAGGGGCACCTCATCAGCTTCTTGAGGGTCACCGCCCACCGAGCAGAGAAGGGGATTGATTCCATCATGCCCGGTTACACCCACCTGCAGCGCCCCTAGCCTGTCCGCTAGAGCCACTGGATGCTTTCCTACACTGTGCCTTTTGCCGACGACCTCGAGCGCCTCCGCGAGATCGTGAAGCGTGTGAGGAGGAATCCATTGGTTGCGGTGCACTGGCTGGCATCCCCTTCAACATCGACCGTGAGGCTATCTCCACGGAATTCGGCTTTGAGCGCCTGCTGTGGAACTCCATGGCCGGTGTTGCCTCATTATTTACTCCTCTGGCGAGTTTGGCTTCGTTCACCTCACCGACGCCTATTCAACCGGGAATTCCCTCATGCTCCAGAAGAACCCGGACAGTTTAGAACGCGGCAAGAGTGGCTGTGTCTTTGGCCTGATGGCCGGCCTCATGATGACCCAGAAGGGTCTTCTCAGCACCTACAACAAGGACCTCCAGGAGTCCTGAGAGCCCATGCTCGGTCACATCAAGACCGTCAGCGACAGCTCCCTGATCGCCGAGGGCGTCCTCGCCACCCTCGTCACCCAGCCGGAGAAGATGAAGGCGGCCCTCGACCCCTTCATGCTCGCCACTGATCTGGGCGACCACCTTGTCCGTAAGGGCGTCCCTTCCGCGAGACCCACCACATTTCCGGCCGCTGCGTCGCCCTGTCGGAGAAGACGGGCATCCCGATGAACGAGCTCTTCTACGAGCAGATCAAGAGCTTCGACGCCCGTGTCAAGGAGGACACTGCAGAGACCTTCAACTACGAGCAGAGCGTCGAGATGATGGCGTCCAAGGGCGGAGCCAGCAGGCCCAGTGTCCTCGAGCAGATTGCTGTCCTGCGTGCCTCTCTGCATCAGAAAAGCAGTTTGTTTTTCACCATCGAAAATGATTTAGGGCGTCCTAGGTTCAATGGCAGCGAGTACTAGGTTAGGTCCTGGGTTGAACGAGTGGGAATTGGCTACGACAAAGAGAAACGGGAATCAAGAACTAACTTTATTAAACCTGGGATGAAAAGTTGGGAAGGATGTACGTGTGTCGATAGAAGAAGTTCCAAAATATTTCCCCAGTGTCGATGAACAATGCCTATTGTCCCATTGGATGTTTGACGAAACGATTCAGTACCAAATGAGCCAGCGGCTTGGAGAGAAAAAAGGGGGCGCCAGCTGAGCCAAGCTGGAGAGGCACTTTAACCGAGTTAAATCCGCCAGCGGCAGGCAGTTTGCAGCACAGCTCAGTGTAAGGTGGTGCGCCGCCCATGCAGCAGCTCCAACACGTCACAACCCAAAAATTCAGATCGACGTCGCGTCAAAAAAAACACCATCAAATTCGCCGGGCAAAAACATCACCGATTTTCCTACTATCGTCCACGCACCCGAAATTCCATCCAAATCGTCAGATCAATTTCCGACACGCACCTTGGACGGCAAAAATCTCGATCTCGAAATTTCCATAACATGTCCGGCCTTGACAGCCAACGGCTGGGAGCCGTCTTCCACTCCCGGCCAGATATTCTGAAAGGGATTGCAAAGGCAGCTGGTACGTTTGACAGTTCCAATTGCCCATATTCTGGTTTTCGAGGCACTCAAACTGATCGTCGCTACTACCAGATACCCCCGACCGCGTAGCCCTCTTCAACAACATCGCCAGCTTCGTACACGAGCAAATTCACGGACCAGAGCCTGCCTCGAAGCGCAGGCGGGTAGACGAGGGCCCGGCAAATGGCTTCAAGTCCACAAATGCGAACGGAAAAGCCGCAGCAAGCGCGCCCAAGGCTGCTTCCAGTCCAGGGAACGCCGCAGACGAAGATGTTCTCCTCGAGATCAAGGAGATCTCCGTCTCAGTACCCCAGCGCAAGAAATACGGGCTCTGCTTCACCGCAAATTACCTCTACGCGCGCGCTCCAGGCACCACTGCGCCCGTGGAGGGCATCATCTACGCCTGGGAGGACATCGGTACGTCCCTCTTCTACCTGTAGAGATAGGCACCACAAGCCAAAGCTAACAAACTGGACAGAGTACGCCTTCTACCTCCCCGTCCCCGAAAAGACCCAGGTACAACACAACTACGTCCTCTTCCCGAGGGGGACCTGCCTGCCAACGAAAACAGCTCCCGAGAAGGAGGCCCTCGTCTTCACCGTCCCCTCGACGCCCCCGAAGCAAGGCACCATCGCAGGACCTAAAGCCAACGCCGCCGCCGCCGTCTCGGACACCTACCGCACCCTCTTCGACTGGGCCCTGACCACACATCTCAGCTCCGCAGGCAACAAAGCCGAGATCGTCGCCGCGGACCCGTCGAAGTTCCACAGCCTCGTCCGCCAGCCGCACCGCCCCAATGAGAAGGCCGTGCACGTCAAGGCCTTCCGCGGGTCCAAGGACGGATACCTCTTCTTCCTGCCCAACGGCATCTTGTACGGGTTCAAGAAGCCGCTGGTCTTCTTGCCCACGGACCGCATCGTTGCGGTGAGCTACACCAACGTGCTGCAGCGGACGTTCAACATGGTCGTTGAGGTGTTCGGCGAAGGCGACACGACGGAGGAGATTGAGTTTGGGATGCTGGACCAGGAGGACTACGCGGGCATCGACGAGTCCTACGTGAAGCGTCACGGGCTGCAGGATCGCAGTATGGCGGAGCAGAGGAAAGCCAAGATGGAGCTCACGGAGAATCTGAAGGCGAAGAAGGGCGAGGAGGCAGAGGCGAATGGGGAGGCTGGGACGGGCCTGTCCGAGCTGGCGAAGGCGCACCTGGAGGCAGAACAGAATCTTCAAGATGACGAGGACGAGGATGAAGAGGATTACGACCCTGGCAGCGAGGGGGAGAGCGAAGGGTCTGGGTCCGATAGTGACGATGACGACGACGACGATGATGATGAGGGCGATGACGACGATGAGGAGATGGATGATGGTGAGGGCGAGGAGTAAGTGGCTTGGTGCTTGCGATGGATTTGGTTGCGGTAGACTGCCGCGAGATTTGCGAAGTGTACGATATCACGCCGTCGAACAGTGACGGACACCGACGTCTCTGCAACCTGGCATGTAGAGAGAAAGGCGCATCGGCGTAGCCCGGGATGAATACAGACGTTGCTCACGGAGCAACATTACGCATCTAAGACGCACTTCCGTTATGAACGGTTCCCGCCATTGCTGCCGCCGCCATTTGTGTGAAGAACTCGATGCTCTGGCTACTCTTGGTCTACTCATGACGACAGCACTCTGTGAGAAATTAATCAGCATGAGCACCCTCTATGGCCATGTAAGCGTCTATCTCAGGGCGGTGAGAGATGAGTGTTGCGCTCTCCCTCCCCTTCTGCCCCGTTTTCTTTTTCTCGGGGAAGTGGTGGGGGTGGGGATGCCAAATCTCGTTCCATAGAGCCATCTGCGACTCCCAGGACACCGATTTTTCATCGCGCAATATCCGAGACTCGGTAGAGTATGTCATTACTGGCTCTTAGCATGTCTTCAAGGTACTGTCGGACGTGATGGGACCTTGTCAGTGTCATTTTCGGTCGTGTAGAAAACATACAAAGCAGTATTCATCATCTATTGATAATGGGTCAGGTTGTTGTCTGTTACACTCGGCGTCATCTGAATAACCGGCCCGAGACCAGGGTCTTTTCGGCTTGTAGGGGAGGCATTCGGAGTCCGGACGGCCGTTGATGGAGTTTCCCCATGACTAACAAAAATGTGGCCAAATAGAATTGCTCTACTTGGTATTCCCCAAGGACGTTCAGTTATGCTAAGACCTCCCCCAGCCGGGCGAGTTGAGTAGACGTGCTGCTCCCTGTCTCTCAAAATTATCTGGGGTTCTGATAAGTGGCGCAAATACGAGCAGAACATCTGCTGCCACCCGGAAGTCTGCTAGAAAGAGTCTTGTGTCCGTTGACAGCTTGGGATTGAAGGACCTTAAATACTTACTGTGCCTACCATTAGCGATATGAATACCTTGAAATTTCTATACAACCCAAATAGTGTAATATGTAGACAGTCTTGATGAAACTTGAACAAGAAGTCAGTTCCGGGACTAAGTGCTCAGCAACCATCACGATTCATAATATGTTGGCTTAGGCGGTCTGATTTCTCCTAACTCCTCTCCAGCGCTGGAGGCCTTCAAATCGATAGCCATCTCCGGAGTCTCATTAGGATGTTCCAAGTGTCTGTCGTGCAACTACTTCTTTCCGCTGCCGATGAGTGCGCGCCCTCGTGCTGCCCTCCCTTGAAAACCATCTTGAGTCAGTCCGACAGTGCAGCAAAATCGCTGAAAGCCATCATCACCACATGGCAATTCGCTTACTGAAGCTAGGGTTCATTGGCCCACACCACGAGGGCGGCTCACCTGAGCGCCAAGTAGCTGCATATTGCAAAATTGGGGATGTTAGCCACACATCGCGATTGCTTAAGCCTTATTTCAATGTCATCCGCAAAGTCTAGCCCTATTTGACTCAGACGTCCGAGGATTCGACTGCATGTGGCACATCACACCCTCTGTCCGGGCTGAACATTGGCGCGACATCACGTCGGCCACCGGAGACTACAGACAGCCCGGCAGAATGAGGCACGCCGGCGTTTTCCCCCCGTCGAGCAGAAAAGATCCCCTTGACAATCAACAAGCGACTTGGCCGAGTTCAATGGGAAGATTCGCGGGACTATCGGGGACTCAAGCGCTGCCTCATCTCAGCCTAGCTGAATTCCTCTCGTTCAGATCGTAGAATATAAGAGACTCCAGTTGCGCACTGCTCAATGGGAATCTCTTAACATTGCAACAGGCAGCTCGTCAATTCAATCCGCAACAAACACCATACACTATGAGATTCCTGGCATGTCTTTGGCCGTACGCACTCTTCGGTGCTTTGGTCCAATCGCTCCGATGTGCAGAACCACTCGTGCGCAAAGAATGGTAAATCGGCCAGAACCTAGGTATGAGTGCTTCTTTACTGACGATCTCTACCAATAGGCGTTCATTATCGATTGAGGAACGTTCAAACTACATCTCAGCCGTAAAGTGTTTGCAAGCCAAGGAACCGACTTCGTCCAGAGACACCCTCCCGGGCGCAACCAACCGATTTGAGGACTTTGTGGGAGACCACATACTTCAAACTGTGAAGCAGCACTTCACCGTAAGTACCCGAGGCATGTAATGGCGAGCGCTAACCAAATTCAGGGCACATTTCTTGCTTGGCATCGACTGTTTCTGTCTGAGTACGAACAAGCCATACGAGAATGTGGTTTCGAAGGCGCCCAGCCATACTGGGACTGGTCTCTCGACGCCGAAGATCTTGGGGCCTCGGAAGTATTCGATCCAGAGTCCGGTTTTGGAGGAAATGGCGAGTGGGTTCCAGGTACCTTCGAAGACCCCGAAGAAGGGATTCCCGTCACTGCAGAAGGTGTGCCTGTTTCGTTTGATGGCCGAACAGGCGGTGGCTGCATCCCAAACGGGCCTTTCGCCAACATGACGATTCACATGGGCCCGGGAGCCAGCACGACGTACTACGAGTGGTGTGTCAGGCGGGACTTCATGCCGCAGTTCTTCAATGAATCGGCGCATTCGACCGTGATTTCGCGGCTGATGCTCTTACCTGACTTCGGACAGCTGACCCGTCAAGCCGAGCTCAGCGTCCATGGTGCAGGACATCCGGGCGTCGGTGGTTTGTACGGAACATTGACTGACACCTACTCCAGTCGTAAGTCTAACATCTTGTTGCTGATCAATGTGCGAAGCGCTGCTGACGAGCAATCAAGCCGGGGATCCTCTGTTCTATCTTCATCATACCAACCTGGACCGACTTTGGTGGTCATGGCAGACAAGGGATCTATCCACACGACTGAGCGATATCTCTGGTCCTGTTGTCGCTAATGACTGGACAAATGAGGTGGACCGCAACGTCACGTTGGACGATACGGTCTATGTCGGCACTTCCAACATAACCACACGCACAGTCAAGCAACTCATGGATGTTCGCGAGGAGTTGTTGTGTTATACTTATGAAGATCTATACTGAACACGAGGTCTTGACTCAAACAAGTATCATTTTGGAGATTCTGCCAACGGGCTCCGAAATACCTCCAGTTTCATAGCATTAATCACCAAAGCTTAGCCAAAATCATAGTTTGGTTTCGTGATGACGTACCTAGTTGAAGATTAACGCCATGTGAAATATAGCAGCTCGCGGGATCAAATTGATGCATGGCGGGGATTTAATTTTGCTGACTGCTGCCATCCTAAGCAAAGTAAACTTCCATCAAGCCTGTGAACAAGAGTTTATTTGCCAACAATATTTTTTGTGGACACTGAATCTACAGTGACAACTATAATCGTAAGACTGAAAGCCATTAAAGTGCAATTCTGACCGATGAGAACTATCAGGTCTCGGAGTCTTTCTTGAAAAGATTGTATGATGGTATCAGACACCCAGGAGTTCTGTATCATCAGGCCACGACACCACCGGGAAGACTCAGATGGCTATTTACCGATGCTCGTCTGGCAAATACTTGACCATATAGTAGGAGATCGAGTCCATATACCTAGCACTCAAATGATTGATGAATTCGACATATATTATTTTGCCAAAAATAAAAGGGTGGTAAGAGTATATGTACGTTGATTCAAATCACAATCACTTTGATTGAGTTTGTAGAAGCTTTGACGTTGTCTGTCTCGTGAAACAGTCAACACTAGATAGATCTCCGCAAGCAGCCGGATACATGGCATACCATGGTACCTGGTCTAGCGTTATCAATTCTCAGATCATTTTGTAGTCAGATATAGCTCAAGAAGCCTACATACGCAATGCCATCAATGAAATGCTTCCACAAGCTTCCACAATTCCAAGTGAGAACTCGTCATGAATCATCGACAGCGGTTTGCTTTGAACAAACATTCCATCCCCGTCTGGAGTCCCTCGTCTGGAATCTTGCATAGTAACCTCGAAGCCTCTTAAGTTGATGTGCTTCTGTACCGCATCCCAGGGCCGTTCTATACAGGACGAAAGACGAACACTGGAACTACGGTGGTGTGTAGGATCAAGCTTCTGAGGCCCACTCAACACGTCTTGCCGTCTTTAAAGTTTGATTTGCAAAAGTCGCTGCAGCTTTGATTGTCTTCAACTTGCGAGAAGCCGAGGCACGATGATCCTTGAAATGTGCAAGTACACCTCTGTAACAAGGTTTCGTTAGAAAAGCGTCATAGAAAAGAAAGGAAAAGAGTGAATGCCGATTCTTTCCTGGTATGTTTTTTGACTGAACGACAGCAAGCCGCAAAAAAGGCGTGACGGGACGTGCAAAGTTCAAAGTGGGTTGACTCGACTTACGTGTAGCGCAAAAGCATTTCCAAGAAATACAGAAAAGGATACGGCAATGATAGAGAGCCTCATTGTGCTGATGATACTAAGATAGCGAGATTTGAGATAGTTTACCTTGTCAGAGTCCGGAGATGCGCCAGTGGAGGGAAAAAGATTGCTTCGAGTTGGATTTGGGGTGGCTTTTATGTGTTGTGGAAAAACAGGACTGGCATGAGACTTCGCAATGATCATTCCGCAATGTGGCATCCAGAGACCCATTTGCCGAACTCTTCTCGCAAAAGTCACCGGACCGGCGATATTAACAAGTGCGTTAAGTTGACAGGTTCTGCCTGCAGACTCGCTGGCATTTTAAAGCTCTAATTGGGTTGCAAAGTCAACTTTCCAGGCTTATGCGAAACCTGGCCTAGTCTAGACAAGACGCAGAGGAGGTTAGCAAAAAAGGCCTTGGAACCATCGACGCAGAAAAGCTGGCTTGAATTATTCTTCGAATCCTTGACCAGGGTGGTAGTGATCTCTTCGATGTTGGGGAGAACAACGCTCTTAGGAAATTCACGCAGCTCAGCAATCGGATTTGCAAACCCATGGGGGTATTTTACATGGGCTTCGCCTGAATCACACAAAACTTCTCAAAACTGCCAAGCCAGCTTCACCCTGATTTGCTCATTTCGGTGATTTCCATGCCATGGCCGTTAAATACGAGTTCGGTTCATAGAGTGGGAGACGTGTTGCGTGTCGCTATGGGGTGATGACAAGGATTAGGGGATTTCGGAGTCAACAAGCTGCCCGTTCTCGGAAAACGATTACCCAAAAGAAAGCAAACTTCGCCGAGCCAAAAAAAAACAAAAAAAAAACACTGCAATTCTGACTCGGAAGTGATATTTGTGTCCGGCCTGGTTCTTTATAAAGCCTCCATGATATCTCAGATGTAACCAGTCCTAACAATATCTCGTATCGTTCTCTGTTTACTCTAGCGCTGAACGATTTAAGCCGACAGGCTTCGTTCGTGACTGAGCTCAGCTCGTTAAGAAAGGGCTTAGATGCTTCTGTTTTAACTAAGCAAAGCTCTCACGACTACTTGCAATGTGTCCCCACGAATGCTGCATAGTTTCGTCGGGCAACGAAGGACAGACCGTGCGATAAGACATTCCGCCAGCTTTTCCGAGCCTGATGTGCCTCTCTCGCCGTTGCTTTACTGCTTAAGGGTGTATTCGGTGCCAACAAGGCTGATGCCACTTGCTGACGATCAAAGTACTGGCAACCGATCTGACCTGACGAACGGTAAGCATGAACGGTATACTTCCCCGGGCAGCCAACAAGCCTTCTTTCGGAGACCCAGGCCACATACGGAGACCCACCTGCGGCCGATCTTGGGCCGGGAGTGGAGGCTGTGGACGGACACAGCTCCGGTTCGCCGCAGTTACGTTGCCCATGGCGGTGACAGCTGTATAGTTGCGGGCTGCCATTAGGTTTGTGTCGTTTCAATCAATCTCCCGAGGGAATAGATCGTACAGGCAGTAATTCTTTTTTTTGTGCGACCGTCCCTGATATCCGATAGATCCTATATGTATGAATATTAATACATTTCCTCCCACATAATCGAAGTTTACGTCCAGTGTACCAGGAAGCTATTGTAGCATCCGTTCTCCTTTTCAATCGCACTGCACACGTACAAGAGCACAATGACATCCAACACCCGCTTGACGCACGTAGCCAGACGATTATTTCTCATCGCACCTTGGCGTCTCGCAGTCACTGAGACCACGGACCGCCCAAGCCGATAGCAACACGCTAGTCTCAACGCGAGCCAGACACTGTCGCTTTGGCCCATCTAAGATTGCGAGGCGTTGGTGATTGGCCCCGACCGAGACGTGGCTCGCTTCCCTCCAAATTTCCCGTCAGCACTAGACTCGTTCCCGTTGACAGGTCCAAGCAAAAGGGCATCCCGCGAACTCCTTTTATTCAACACGGGAACGCCCGACCTGAACTCTATCAGACATTTCCCGTCGTCTGCACTCCGCCCTACTACCTTACAAGACCAGACATAAGACCGCGACCTCAACATCATGGACGGCCCATCGACGGACGGTGCCACGACGCATGACTGCATTGTCATTGGTGCGGGATACTCTGGCCTCGCAGCCGCACGGCTCCTGAAGGACTCGGGGAAGAAGGTCCTTGTCCTCGAAGCGCGCGACCGCGTCGGCGGACGCGCAAAGACGGTGCACCTCGAGAATGGCGACTACTGGGACGTCGGGGCGACGTTTCTCGGGCACAAGCAGGACTTGATGTACGAGCTTGCCAAGGAATTCGACGTGCCCGTTTTCAAACACCCGACCGAGGGCAAGATCGTGCTGGCGTACCGGGGGAAGGCACGCAGCTACAGCGGCTTGATTCCTCCCATGCGGCCATGGGAGGTTCTCGATATTGGAATGTTTGTCCGGAAATTTGAAAAGCTCTGCGACACCGTCAACATGGAGGAGCCGTGGAAGACGCCGAACGCGGAGGCTCTGGACCGGATGACTGTGCATGAGTGGATGAAGAAGAAGGCCTGGACGCAGGCGACGATTGACATGGGCAACATGGCGTTCGAATCAACCATTGCGGCAAACACATCCTGCATCTCCATGCTTCATGCCATGTTCTTCTTCAAGGGGCTTGTAAACTTTACCTCGGCGTGTGGTGTAGAAGGGGGAGCACAGGAGCATTTCGTTAAGGGCGGTGGTCAGCTGATTGCGGAGAAGCTAAGGGGGTATCTTGGTGATGATCTGGTCCGACTGCAGGAGCCGGTTCGGTCCGTTTCTTACACGGAGAGCGGTGCGACAGTGCGGACATCGAAAGGGGAGTATCAGACCAGGAGGATCATCTCGGCGATTCCGCCCCCACATATCCTGAAGATTGACTTTGAACCGAGACTGCCGGTCGAAAAGGTTACATTGCTTCAGCATACGCCAATGGGGGCCTACATGAAGGTCTTTGCGACTTACAAAACGGCCTTCTGGAGAGACAAGGGGTTGACAGGAGAGAGCACGAATCCGACAGGGTTTCTGAGTGTTACATACGATGCGACGCCGGAGTCAGGATACCCTCCCAAGCTCACCGGATTCATCGTCGGCAGCAAGGCGAGGGAGTTTATCAGCTTCAGCAAAGAGCAAAGACGACAAGTGGCCCTGGCGGGGTTTGCTTCTGCGTTTGGACAGGAGGCCTTAGATCCTGAGGATTTCTTTTTTCACACAATGATGGAGGATGAGTGGGCTACAGGATGTCCGATGGCGACTCCTGCCCCGGGAATGTGGACATTGCTAGGCGAATGGGTTCGGAAACCTGTTGGTGCTATTCACTGGGCCGGCACGGAGACATCGACAAAGCACTATGGCTACATGGAGGGAGCGGTTTTCGCGGGGCAGAGAGCTGCGAAGGAGGTGCTGGAAGAGTTGAAGTGGAAGATTTGAGACTTGTTATGTGGAGGAAAGGGACACAGGAGTCATGTCGAACTAGTCATACTTTCCTATATCAGCGTACATCACATTTAGATACCTTAATTATTGACCGTCGATATTCTATTTCCGGGGGTGGTTTCTGCCATGCTTTGTTCTATGGGGGTCTATATCTCTCAAAGTCCGGCTGAAGAAAAGTCTAGGTCCTTAAAAACATTGCTGCAACGCGTCGTCAAATTAAGGAGAAAGAGACACGCAGCCGTCAGCGCTGTCCTCCTCGAAGATGCCTCCGAAGATGATACCCTCGTTGATGCCAGACTCGTGGAAACCAGTCTTGGTAGTGTCGCCAGTGCCGTTGATCGACTTCTTCAGGACGCCAAAGTGGAACTGTCCCTGGCCAGAAATGTCGTTCTCAACCGGCTTGCCCTGAGCAACAAGGGGGGCGCTGCCCTGAGAGTAGTAGATCTGGGTCATGCTTCGAGACATTGTTAGCAGTGGCTATTAGAGTGAGATTCTCTCTGCTTACTTCTTGGTGAAGTCCAGTGTCAGCGCAAAGTTGTGGAAGACCCCGTCCGTGAACTTGGTCCTGAAGAGCTCGGGCTGGAAGGGCTTGGTGTTCGAGTTGCCGAAGAGAACCAAGACATCAGGGTCCGCGGGGTGGATGCCGATGAGGTCTCCGTACTTGAGCGCGTACTGGTTCGAGCTGAAGATGGAGCTTTCAAGGAAGACCATTTGGTACTCGTGCGTGAGGTTGAGGGGCTTCTTCGGGTCCTTCATCATACTCCAATGAACTGTCTTGATTCCGGCGGTGGACGGGTCCGTGCCGTTGTTGCTCATGGGCAGCATCTCCGCACGGCGGAAGCCTGTTTGCACGTTGGTCTCGGTCGGAGCAAAGATGGAGCGGTCATCGATGTTGACTTCGAAGGGCTTGCTGAAGTTCGCATCGAACTGTACAGGGCATTAGCAACGGGGGTCGTCTATCGTCAAGCTTAAGCAGCGACCCACGAGAGAGTTGAGGCCAGTCGGGATGGTCACGACATCGCTGGCCTTGAGGCCCTTGCCGAAGACAAAGCCGTTGTTGAAGGGACTGGCTGACGTATCGAAGTCGGTAGGAGTGAAGTTGGTCGGCACTCGGCCCTCGAATTGGATGGGACACTGCTTGGCAGCGTTAGCGGCACCAGCCGCAGATAGAAGGAGGGACAAGGTGGAAACGAAAGAGGGCGACATTTTGAGAATAGTCTTTCTGATATGTTACACCGAATTGAATGGGAAAAGAGCGAATATATCGGACGATCTGAACGAATGAAGACGGAAGAGACCTGCTAGGCAATTGTTCACGAGGGACCAAGAATCGTCCGAACCAACAACTTGCAGATCATTCTTGGTTTTATAAAGGCATCGACGCGATATCCCATCGGCTTAGTTTAAATTGTAGATTTATCGCTCCTGGTTTCTCATTCGTTCGGGCCATCTGCACCCTGCTGACAGTTTGCGACGAAGCTTCCGGGATGCTGCTATCACGATTCATTCGAGATGATGGACGGTATTGAAAGGGTATCGCAGCGGCCCGTTCGGTATCGCAAACTGGCCGTTCAAATGTGTACTGTCCAATCATTTGGGGGCACAGTCCCATATTCTCCCTCAGTTCGAGTCCGTCGGTGACCGGTGGGATGGGTTTCTAATTTGTCTGAGACTGGAATAGAGTTTAGCTACAGTCCCGGAGCGGATTCCTCTGTAGGCTCGCAGCACACGATTCATGTCAGGGGCGTAGAAGGCCTGTTCGTCTGTTGTTGAACAGAGCTTTACAGGGGACGTCTTCAGTTACATATAACGACGCGGTAGCGCTGCCGGTGGGATACCACATTCCACATTCCCGGGACCACGTCTATGGGTATCGCAGGATGAGGATGTGGTCAAAAGGATGATTGTACGGAACGAACCCTGAAGATGGATTTCGGCATGCCAAACTATCCGAGAGAGCCGGACCAGTGGGAACGAACTTGCATCTAACAGAGGTTGTTGTTGCTACAGCCGCCTGCCATATCTATAAATCTTCATGAAGTCGACATGTTGTTGGTCAATTATCATCGATACGCTGAGCATAGAACATCGCAATCAGACATGATCGTGAAATTAAACACCAGACGTAAGGGATCGTTGACGAACACCCGCAATCGATACAGATCATGCCATGGTGGGCCCGAATACTTGCTTTTCTCGGGAACGGCTTTCCGCTGACGGTCGAAGGGCAAGATTAAGTCCGAAGTGCATGTCGTATTCGAACGATGCATCATGACCAGAGCCTAAGGAAAAGTTGTACGCAACTGATTGATCGGCTCTGTTGGTTTCGATATGCCATCCCTTGCCCTCATTGCATGGCATACACACACGTTCGAGAAGAAATGCCAAACCCTTGGCGTGGGGAGATAAGGGGCAGGGAGACCAGAACCAAGCTACCTTGGCAACGCAACTCACCATCTTGTCTCTTAGCACGTCGGATAGTACCGATCTAACGCTCTGATTCGTCTTTGCAGACGATTTCAGCTACCAAGCCA
This sequence comes from Colletotrichum chrysophilum, assembly GCF_026319265.1. Taxonomy (NCBI): domain Eukaryota; kingdom Fungi; phylum Ascomycota; class Sordariomycetes; order Glomerellales; family Glomerellaceae; genus Colletotrichum; species Colletotrichum chrysophilum. The sequence continues at coordinate 136,952 of NW_026517342.1, read as the reverse complement.
CATGGCAACCAACAGCAAGACCACTCATCTCCCGTCTGCAGCCCCATCCCTTAACACGCAAGACCTGGACGCTAGAGCCACCCGATGCAGCCAAGCTTCCTCCCGTCGACGATAGTTTATCCCAAGGGTCAGGAACGGCAGCAAACATGGCGCGGCTTTATTCATGTTAAGCTTGCTTTTCGAAGCTGCAAGCTCCGGGAGAGATTTCGCGATTAGGGAAGAAGAGATACTCGCTAGACCTTTCCTCCTTGCCTCTATCGGGCCCCAATGGCTGCACTATGGGCTGTTCCAGGCTCGGCGTCTGGACGGCAGATGCATGGGCCCATGCGGTTTGTCTTTGGTGTAATTCTTGTAACGAGTCCGTATTCTGTCTCGTCAAATTTGATGATTTCTGTCCTTCTTCCTCTTGCACATTCGTCTCGGGGGCTTTTCTTCAACGGTGCGCTCTTCGAGCACATCACCACGGTCCTTACCAGGTTGTTGTGTGTGTCCACATTCGTTTCTTGCGCATCGCATTTGCTTGCAGTGAAGTGGTTCTATCGAGACCACCAGCTTTCACCAAGCCGCCTCAGATTAAGTTCTTCGAGGCTTCCACTCGTTTTCGTCAACCGTCTTCTCCCAACTGTAGAGGGCTCTTTCCCAAAATAGCTGGTTTCAACTCGACGATCTTTCATGATGACCCCCACGAACCACGACGAACTGAGGGGTCTAGTCGACGCTCTTTACCAGTTGACCCCCGACCTTATCAAGACCAATGAGGAATTTCTTTCCCTACAGTCTTCGAATTTTGATCGCGAGGAAATCCTTCGATCCCTCTACGAACCCAAAAAGCCCTCGCTGAGGCCCCTCTACCTCTTATACACACTCTTGACCGAGATACCAGGCTCCTGGCCCCCACTGCCTCTCATCGATTGCCACACCAGACTCACCAGATGCCTTCCCGAAGGAACCAAAACAACCCCTGACGAGAACTCGAGATGGCTCATTGAAAGGACAAGGAGGTTGGTGAAGGAGTCGTACCACTCCTTCGGGCAGTTCATTGGACGGGACGACAGACCAGCGCTGCGGTCGACAAGCCCCGCCAACTACATCACCCACCGCGGTCTCAGGAACTTTGTCGAATGCTTCCGATTGCCCCTCGAACATGGGACACGGAACCCGATTGTCGCCATCGCGCTTCCGAACGGGCCGCTCTTGGCTGCGGCGGCCATGGCCGTTGCGACGTACTACACCGCTGCGCCCATCAACCCCGCGGTGGGCCCGGAGCAGTTCCAGGCCGATATTCTCCAGGCCGGCGCGCGGTGCATCATCACCACGCCAGAGGACTACAAGAAGCTGGATTTGAACAGTTCTTGGGTCTCCGAGTCCGGTGTCCAGGTCGTCTTTGCCGAGTGGAACCAGGGCGACGACATCACTCTCCAGACAATGACGGGCTCCCCTCTGCCGATCTCAGATACCCCCAGACCCAACAAGGCCGACGAGGTCGCATTGATACTCTTCACCAGCGGGACATCGGGGACGAAGAAGGTCGTCCCTTTGACCACACACTCCATGATTGCAGGCATTTCTTTCGTAGTCGACTCGTGGGGTCTGACGTCCGCGGACATCTGCCTCAACATGATGCCGCTGTTCCACGTGTAAGTGAACCCGCAAAACAACCACAGGCTTTTGGCCCCAGCTAATGGTGTACAGCGGTGGCTTGGTTAGAAACATCTTTGCGCCCATTTTCTCCGGAGGCTCAACGATATGCTGTCCCGCCTTTGATCCAAGTCTTTTCTGGGATATGAACGAGGAGATCCAGCCGACGTGGTACTACGCATCGCCGTCCATGCACTCGGTCATTCTGGCGGGGGCAGAGTCACGACCTACGGCCTTGCTGAATAGCAAGATCCGACTTGCATGCAACGCGGCGGGTGGTTTGCTCCCATCGCTCGCCTGCCAGCTGAGGGACACGTTCAACTGCGTCGTGCTGCCGAGCTACGGCATGACTGAGTAAGTCTAGCTCCTTTCCGCGCCAAGCTATCGCAACTGACGCAACACTAGGTGCATGCCGATCTCGACGCCTCCGCTAGACTACAAGTTAGATCGCCCAGGAACATCAGGAATCAGCACGGGGCCGGACCTGACCATCCTCGACTACTCCGACGAACGTGTAGCACCCGGCGAAGTGGGAAGGATTTGCGTCCGAGGAGAGCCGGTGTTTTCGGGATACCTCAAACCGGACGGATCTTTCGACAATTCGCCCTTCAATGAAGATGGTTGGTTCGACACTGGCGACCTGGGATACGTGGATAATGACGGGTATCTGTACATCACGGGCAGGAGCAAGGAGGTCATCAACCGCGGCGGGGAGCTAATCTCGCCTTTTGAGGTTGAGAATGCGATCATGGCCGCATCGATGGCTTTCGGAACGCCGATTTCAGGACGCATCTCACAGGTGCTCGCGTTCTCTGCAACTCACGATGTTCTCCAGGAGGTTGTGGGAGTCGCCATCGTACCCGCCGTGGATAGGCCCCGAGTCGACTTGAGGACAATCCAGAACGCACTCAAGCAATCACTGCAGCAGGCGAAGTGGCCTGTTTGCATTGTGTACATGGAAGATCTTCCGAAGAAGAACAACAAGATCTTGCGAATCAAGTTGGCTGAAAGGCTGAAACTGCCAGAGCTGACAGACGCAACGCCTTACATCGAGAGACACTGGAAAGCCGACTGCCCTCCGCCAGATACCTCTCTTGACGTGCCAATATCCTCTCGCCTGTGCATCATAGATCCCGACGAGCTAGCCACTTGCCTGTGCTCCATCACTCCAGCGAGCTTTGAGGGCTATCTCCGCTTCGACTCGAGACTCGGCATGGCCGAAGCCTTCCTTGCACCCAAAACTCCCGGGTTAGAGCCCCTGAGTGTTGAATTCTTGGATCACGTCCGGCAGGAGATGGCGACTCAAGTCCATAACTACATGATTCCCAGCAAGTTCCATGCCATGAGGCTGCCGCTTCCTCAGTCTGAGAAGGGTATCATCGACGAGACGAGACTCCAAGAAGACCTGAACCAGCTTCTCGCCGACCAGCTTCAGGGCCTATCGAGCACGACCGAGGGCAAGGTGACCAAGATCTTCGCAGAGGTGCTCTCATGCAGCCCCTCCGACATCCCGACGGATACCGACTTCTTCAGCTTGGGAGGAGACTCCCTCAGCGCCGGAAAGCTCATGTCCGCACTCCGGTCAGAGCTAAACACCAGCATTCCAATAAGTCTCATCTTCAACAACGGAACGGTCACCGAGATCTCAGCGCACATCGACAAGATCTCCGCCTCGACCTTCCACGACGAAGACGCCAAAGCGAACGACGACCACCTCGTCACGACCGAGCCGAAAAGCTCGACACGTCCATGGCTGATGGCCGTCCAGCTCTTTCCACTCGTCGTCTTCTACCCCATGCGCAGAGCTCTCCAGTGGACCGTCTTCCTCGTCGCCCTCGCGCAAACCCAGTTCTGGCCCACCAACGAATCCGTCCCGGGCCGCCTCTTCAACCTCACGGCCTCCATCGTCTTCGCGCAGATCATCATGAGAATCACCATGCCGTTCGCGGGCATAATCGCCAAATGGGCAATCATCGGACGGTACCGCGAAGGCGTCTATCCCATGTGGGGCCTCTATCACACTCGCTGGTGGATGGTACAGAAGATCGTCAGCCTCTGCGGCGAGGGCATCTTTGGATTCTCCGACTACACGATGTGCTTATACCTGCGCATGCTCGGAGCAAAGATTGGGAAAGACGTCAAGCTTTCCGGCGTCTCGTTTGGGGAATGGGACCTCCTGGACATCCGCGACGGCGTCGTCCTCGCCAAGTGTATCTGCCGCCCGTTCGCGGCGGAGGCCAACACGTCAATGTACCTCGGACGCATCATCATCGGTGAGAAGGCCTCCGTGGGCTTCTCTTCAATCGTTGCGCCGGGGGCCGTCATCCCGCCCAACAGCTGCATAGGGCCCAACTCGTCCAGCTGGGAGCTGGATGATGCGGATGAATCGAACAGGGACACGCTCCCAACAAAGGCTCCGAAGCCGCACTGGCTGCTCACACTTCTCGGGACCATGCCTTTGTTAGCCATCGGCTGGCTCCTGTCGCTGACCCCGTGGCTCAGCGGCCTCGTCGGCATGGTCCTCAACCAGCCTCTCAGCAGTCACTCGCCGATGAGGGATATCCTAGAGTGGTTTACCCACAGCCACCGTGTGGGATACCACTACCTCGCTTTGATCCTGCGATCCATCTTTACGCCCTTCTTCGTATTTGGCTTCGCCGTCCTGGTGAAAATCCTCTTGGACGCCATGTTCGGCCCGCTCAGGGGCGGCCTCAACAAAACCCGAGGCAATATCGAAACCTGGCGGACGGATCTCATCCGGAAGCTTCTCCCAGGTGCCCGTCTCCACGACGTCACCGGGCTCTTTGGCTCGCACTACGAGGCCACCTCAGTCGCCGTCCGCATGATGGGTGGAAAAATCGGCAAACGGGTATACTGGCCCGGCACCGGCCCCGTAATCACCGACTACCACCTCCTCGACATCGGCAACGACGTGGTCTTCGGATCGCGTTCTCACTTAATCACCTCAGACAGCATCGGCTCAGAGAAGATCATCATCCAGGACCGCGCCATGATCGCCGACCGCGTCTGTCTCCTGCCGGGAGTGGAAGTCGGCGAGCGGACGACCATGGGCTCCGGCGCGTTGACGAGACGGAACAAGCTGTACGCCAAAGGCGGCACCTTCGTCGGCTCCAAGGGCGGAGACGCCGTCTGCCTGACCACCGGCCGCGAGAGCTTCAAGCAGGAGAAGCGGGCGAGCCGGTACTTCCCCAACGAGAAGGCCATGGCCGCCGACAGGTTCATCGTGCCGCGCAAACCCCTCCCAACTCCCGCGCCGAAACCAACAGCACGCGCAGCCCAGCCAGACGCAAACGACGCGTCCCCGTTCGGAAGGGCCTTCTACCTCAACCAGGCATCCTACCGCGTCCTCGGGCCCAGCACCATCTTCCTCTACTCCACCTTCATCACCGTCTTCACCGCCTTCTACTGGAACGTGCCCACCATCTCCTCAATCCAACTTATCAATAGCATCTACGACATCTTCCACGCCGAGAGCAAGAACGACTGGTACGCCGTCATCCTGCTCTACGCGCTCTCCTTCGCGGGTATCTCTGTTCTCATGACCCTCCACGCCGTCGTCGCGCTCGCGCTCGTCGTCGGCGCCAAGTGGCTGCTCCTCGGGCGCCGGCAGCCGGGCAATTACGACTGGGACAAGTCGTCGTACTGCCAGCGGTGGCAGCTCTTCCTCGCGATCGAGCGGCTGCGACGGCACTGCTACCGCGGGCACGGGGTGCTGGGCATGCTGACGGGCACGCACTGGATGGTGCTGTACTTCCGCGCGTTGGGCGCCAAGATCGGCAAGGACTGCGCGCTATTCGCCAACGGGGAGCCGAGCCTGATGTTCACCGAGCCGGATTTGATTACGCTCGGAGACAGGGTTGTGGTGGATGATGCGAGTGTTGTGGCGCATATCAATACCCGCGGCAAGTTTGACTTGAACCGCCTCGAGATCGGGGACAGGTGTGTGTTGCGGACGGGGAGCAGGTTGTTGAGCGGTGCCATGATGAAAAACGATAGCTGTCTTTTGGAGCATACTCTCATCATGGGAGGGGATGTGGTCGAGACGAAGTGGACAATGCAGGGGTGGCCAGCTGAGAGGTTCTCTGGTTCCCGAGTCGGGGTCACGGTGAATAAGGACGACGACGAGAGTGATGTTGATAACATCATCGACTCGTATAACACGTGGTGATGTGGGATTAATAGGTAATGTTTCTTGTATATGTTATGCATCACAGCAACGTGGCGGATTGGATCGCAATATTGACCACCGCTTCGTCAAATACAAATACCGCTTCTCATGGAATCTCGTTTCTCAATTAATCGACGAGGATCGTTGCTCCGTGCTACCTCCGTTCCGGCGGGATGAAAGTGGAATCATTGTTCCGACCGAACGGACAGCCCCGCTCTCTTTAAGAGCTGAAGTATACCGGATGCTTCGGCGTCGCGTTCGTCCCATTGATGAGGACATATCCAAGGATGCTCACATCTTGGCAAGCTTTACAGGGTCACAACAGACCACCATTCATCTCCAAGTCAGATTTAGGCTCATTGCCGGATGCAACGCCGATCTCCACCCTTCAATTGGTGGAACATGAACCAGCCATCCGGATCTCGATTGACTGCGGCCGGGGGTCATTATGCGCAGGAATCCGACGAACTCATCGCTCATACCTCATCGGACGCTTCGAATCGCGTGCTTGACGGACGAGCAATCAAGATACGCAATGTTGAAAAGAAACCCCAGCAGCACTCAGTGTTATTGAGAAATAATCACATTTTCTTTGATTAATCACACCTTTCGCAATCACAATCACAACATCGCAGACGTTGCAGTAGCTGCCCCTCTGAGTTTAGCTCATGCATCCGTCAACCTCCCCCGTCTCCACCGCCGGGGGACCCCGGACTCGGTCCATCTCGGTGCAGCATCACACCGTTGGCGCAAGACGAAAGTTTTCCGATGCGCTTATTTCGACCGCGCGCCAAGATGAGAGAAGAGGGGGAGCTTAAAATGAGGAAACATTCACTGAGCAGAGAAACATTCAAAAGGCACCGTCACCCACCCGGTCTGAGAATGTAACCCTTCTCCATCGTCTTCATCCTCAAACTCCAAAGGCAACCCGCGCACCGGGGACGATCCGACTACACGCCCCCTACCCCGCTCCGCACCCGTGCCGAACCCCCACCGGGCCCTTCCACCCCTCCATCAAAATAACCTCCCTCCCCAACATCCTCCTCTCTCCCAAGATGCGCCCTCTCACCCCTCTCCTCTCCCTCGCCCTGCCCGCCATGGCCGCCGAACAGCTCCTCTACTCCAACCCGCTCAAATCCACCGCCGACGTCGCCACCTGGATCCCCGAGGGGCCCCTCAACGTGACCGCCGTCAACGGCACCATCGAGCTCGCCGGCGGCGGCGGCCCGGACGACTACTTCGTCTACTGGGTGCCCGAGGTCTTCCCCGACGGCATCCGCATCACCTGGGAGTTCTCCCCGCGCGCCGAGCCCGGGCTCGCCATGTTCTTCTTCGGCGCCGCCTCCGCCGCCGACGACGGCAAGCTCAGCATCTTCGACCCCAGCCTCAAGCCCCGCAACGGGAGCTACCCGCAGTACCACTCCAGCGACATCCGGACGCTGCATGCGTCGTACTTTCGGAGGCGGTGGCCTGAGGAGCGGGCGTTCCACCTCGCGAATCTGAGGAAGTCGCCTGGTTTTCATTTGGTTGCGCAGGGGGCTGATCCGTTGCCTCCTGTACCTGATGCCGCGGGGGCGTTTTACAAGATCGAGGTTGTCAAGGATAAGAGGGAGGTCAAGTTCAGGATTAATGATCTTCCCATCTTTGAGTTCAATGATGATAAGTCGACTGGGCCGGTGATTCGGGATGGCAGGATCGGGTTCAGGCAGATGCAGCCCCTGGTGGCTCGGTACCGCAACCTGCAGGTTTGGAAGCTCTGAGAGGGGATGAGAGTTGGCAGAGAAGATAGTAATGTAATGAACCAAAGTTAACAAACGCTTACGACGCTCTTCCTTGAGAGGTGGCATTTCTCAACGCACCTTCTGTAAACGGCAATTAAGTCGTGGTAACTATGATTGTATATAAAACGCTCATTCTGCCGATTCGACCCTGACAAAGCCAAATCCGAGGGTAATTTAAGCAAGAATGATCTTGACACAAGATGTTGGTCCTGGTCATGTTCACATGCTTCCAAAGCCGCTAGGTCCGAGACTATCATACTCTCGTCGATGATCGATCTCGTCTACCTGTCGTCCATCATCCCTACCGCCGGCCACCCTATTAGTATTCCGCAGTCGGCGAGGCCTGACCATGAAAGTACGCCACGAGACTCGTTTATTTTTGGGAGACCGCCAATAACTTGAGGGCCGCGGCAGTAATTACATTTAGGTGCCAGGAAGTCCCAATTGCCATTGCGCGGGGTACTATGGGGTGTTGCGATTGCTGGGAGAAAAGACCAAGTTCAGTGACATTCCTCCTTTTATAATTGTAAACATTGGATCATTCAGATTGAATTACAATCACACCACCAGGGAGAAAAGCGCGTCTATATGAAGAGCCGAGCATGTTTGCAGCGAATGGAACCAAACAAGACAAGTACACTTCAGTTTGTTATACATTCCATCTAATACAAGCGACTCATTGCATTTACACCAGGCAATCACTTCTCAAACCTCATGTCGCCAAAATCAATAGTAACAAAGTATGTGGTTGTCCACTCGTTTATCTTACCTATCTATCATCCATCGTCACCGCCAATTCCCGTCAAGTATTCCGTAACCGATGAGGCATGTATATACAACCCCAAAAGTACGCAGACAGACGGCCAGCATACTCTCAGAAGGCGAGGATGGCCGATACTTACAGAGCCCGCAGGAGTCATCATATTTTGCCACTTGACCAACCCTTTCCACAATAATGGACCCAAGAGCAATCGAATTGCTGGGGAAAAGACCAAGTTCAATGACATCCCTCCTTTTATAACCTTAAGCATCGGGGCTTTGGGAAAGGACCACAACCACACCACCAAGGTGAAAAGTCTGCTATAAAACACTCACAAAAAGCATAGCCAAGAAACCAAGCAAGAACAATCGTAGGCAGTGATCGCTGTTGTGTAACAGGATATCCCTGCCTGGCGTCGTACCCATCCAACTAAAACAGGCCATCACAACGATCATTTTCATAAACATTACATCACAGAGGCAGAAGCAGTCAGGTGTGTAGTTGTGCACTCGTCGTCAGTCATTGATTTGGGTATACGAAAAGTATAAAAACTAGACGGCCACGCCGAGTGGCGGCGGGCAAGGAAGCCAACGGAAAATTTCAAACAAGCAAAAACAAAACCAGACCCAAAACTCCCACAGCTATGCATGCACGTCTTTTTGAAGCGAACGCTTGATGCGGTGTCCTCCACTTCCATCCTTGTCCTCATCCTCTGTCGTCCGTCCTCGTCCTTACTTCTTCTCCGCGATTCTTCTGCTTCTCTTCGCGGGGGTTCCGTTCACAGCCCCAACAACCTCTTTCTTGGCCGCCGCAGTCACTTTCTTCGGTTTGGTGACCTTGGCACCCTCCGTCTTGGGGCCCGCGGCAGCAGCCGGGGTGCCAGGTTGACGGAGCTTTGATGGCGCGGCCGCCTTGGCGATCTTCGTAGTCGCGGCAGGCTTCGTAGTCGCTGTGGGCTTCTTAGCCGTGGCAGCGGGAGTAGCAGGGGCGGCAGGGGCAGCCTTCATGGTTGCCGTTGTCGTAGTCTTCGCTGGCTTCTTTGGCGTAGCCGCCCTCTTCACCCTCGTGGCCTTCCCCACCTCCTTCTCCTCCTCATGGCTGAGCTCCGGCGACGGGGAGAGCAGCGGCGGCTCCTCACTCTGGCTCCTAGCCAGCTGCTCAGCCCACGAGACGTTCTTCCCGTCCTTCTTGGCGGCGGCGGCGGCGGCGGCACGGGTCTCCACAGTCGGAGCAGCGTTCTTAAGCTTCTCGAGCATCTCGTCCGCGGGGATCGCGCCTCCCTTATTATTCTTCGTATTCTGGCGCGTGAGGGTCGCGAGGTCCTTCTCGCCGTTCCTGACCTTGGCGACCTGGTGGCGCATGGGTATTCTGGTCGCCACGGGCGTCTCACCGCGGGCGGCAGCGCGCTGGGCGCGCGTGCGGACGCCAGGCACAGAGCCGTTAGCGGGAGGGGCACCGTCAGGGTCTGCTTCCAGGACAGGTGTAACGTTCACTATCCCCTTTTCGTCCTCGCGGTCGTCCTTCTCGGGCTTGCCGGGGGTATTCTTGTCGGCCTTGGCCTTACGCGGCTTCTTGGAAGCGGGTTTCTCAGGCGAGGGCTCCCGCTCCGCGACGTCGTCAGCCTTTCGCTTGACCTTCTTGGGGCTCGGGCTGTTAGCGTCGAGCACGCCAAGAGGCTGACGGGTCGAGGAGGGGGCGGGCGAGGCGAGGGTGCGCGGGCGTTCGACGGAGAATGATGGGGTATCGGCCCAAATACCCTGGGGACGGCGCTCGGGGGTGGCGGACAGCAGAATCGGGGCGCTCGGCATGGGCGACACAACGACGGGAGCAGTGGCAGCTGGGGCGGTGGCTTCGGCGGCACGGGCAGCGCGAGAGGCAGCGTGCCGAGAGACGAAGCTCCTAAGTAACGCCAACTCGGAATCGTCCTCCACCTCTGCCTCAGCGGTCTCTGCAACAAGAGTCTCCTCGGCCTCGGTGGGTACTTGCAAAACATCGTCATCCTCTTGCTCTTCCACCTCTTCGTCAAGGTCCTTCTCTTCACCGTCCTTATCGGGGGTATTCTGCTGGACAGAAATGATGGGTACTGGCGAGGGTGAAGCCGGCAGGACGTTGGGGGAGGTTGGTGCGGCAGACTCGTTCGCGTCGATGGGCGACTCGGCGGCGACGGGAGAAGACGAGGCAGCAGCGACAGCGGCAACCTCCTCCGTGAACAGCGCAGCATGCTCATCCGGCACCTTAAACCGAACAATCAAACGTCCATCCAGCCTCTCAACGAAAACCTTGGCATCCTTCGCTTCCTTCTTCTCCTCGAATACACGGGTAAGGGAAGCCAACGCGTGAATGGGCGAACCAACTCTTTCCTGCGACGATCCAAAGATGTCCATGTTCTCTCTCACATCAACCACAACGGAAGCAGGGGACGAGCTTCCGGCCTTGGGCGACTCCTCAATAACGGGCACGGGCGAAGCCTCAGGTTCCGAGCGAGAAGATGCTGAATCGACCGTAATGGGATTCTGCACCTGTGACTCGCTGAGCTCAACCACCGAAGTGGGAGCAACCACCTGCGACTCGGATGCTGGATCTTGGGGAAGATCCTGCACCGACGAGCGCTGGTCGGAACCGGCGACGAATTGGAGAGATGCGCGGCGGGCGGGCGAGGAGAAGGAGAGGGAAGCGACAGCGAAGGCTGGAAGAGAGCGGCGCTTGTTCTTGAAGGCCGTCTTAGCGGGCGTACGGTCCTTAAACACGACGACGGGGCTAGCGACGGCAGGGCTTGCGGCAACTTCGGGCTCGGCTGCCTGCTCCGGCTGCTGTTCTTCCTCGACCTCCTCGACAAATTCGGCCTCGTCCTTCTCGCTGGTCTTAGAAGCGCTAGGGGAAGACATGAATGAGGGGCATTGGAAAGTGAAACCGGGGCCAATGGGCGAAGAAAGCGGCTCTGCAGGAGCGGGAGAGGGCGACGGAGGCTCGGGAATGGAGGCAAGGCTTTCGATTCTCGCGCGCAGGTTGTCAGCGCCTTGAAGCAGCCTCAGCTTACGACTTGCGTTGGAATGGTGCGTAGCCGTCGAAGGGAAGTGAGGCAGCTTGGGCGTCGGGCTCTGAGGCTCCTCATCCTCCTCAATGATCGAGACTTCGGGTTCGCCGTAGGCGGCAATAAGCTGCCGAACGTTTCGTGCGCGTCGTGTTCGTCGGCCCTGGGCCTTGTCTGACTCGGCGATGAGATGCTCGAGGACAAATTCGTAGGAGAGCTCGGGCTGAGGGAACTCGAGCAGTTGCTGGATCACCATATGCGTGAGTAGATCGTTACTGTACGCGCGCTTGGGCGTCCCCTTGTAGCTGCGCTTCGAACGAACGGGTACCATAGGCTCGCCGTGCCTCTTCATATCCGCGAGGTACTGTTTGCGAATCTCACCAACGGTTGGGCCCATCGGGAGGTGGAACAGCTGATTGCGAACCTCGCCTACATGCTTGTTAGATAGAGCCACCTTCACAAATTGCCGGTGAAACTTACGCTGAGCGTCGATGATGAGTCCCAGGCCAAGACCTTCCTCGATGTCATACCACGAGGCCACGTCGTTGCCCAGGTCCTCCTCATTCCTCTGTCTCTTGCGAGAGCCGATCACATACGACTTTTTGCCAATCTGAGCAATTACCCGGAATTCAGGCGCAGCGTCGAGTTCGTCCAGAGTGAGAGACTCGGCAACCTGTTCGAGAATCGCCTTTTCTACCATCAGCATCTTGGCCTCCTGCTTCGTGCGGCGCTGGCGCTTCTTTCTGTTGACGGCGCAAGCCTGCTTCTGCCGGAGACGCGACGAGGGAAACGACCAGGGTCGGGAGAGGGTGGTGGTGTAGTCACTCTTCTCGAACAGCTCGGGCTGGAAGGGTCCACTACGGAAAAGGGTTAGCGAGGCCAGCACAAACACCCTCGAGATGAGCGTACCTAAGAGCGCGAGCAGCGTCGGTAAGATCGACAGTCGCGAAGGTATACGTTTGGAAACCAGTCGTGGGCGCGTAGTCGGACATCCACGTAACGTCGTGCATTGAGATATCGATCTTGGAGGGCGACTGGAAGATGCTGCCAGCGTCGGAGGCCTTGGAGGGCGTGAAAGCGCTTATCTCGGAAGCCTTTGCAAGTGTGTCCTCCACTTGCAGCTTGAACATCGGCGCTCTTGAGGGAGTTTCCACCAGCGAAATCGTCTGCTCGTCGTCGCACTCCTCCTCGTCAAGTCTGCTTACGATCGACGCGGGCGACGGGTCCTGTGAAGCCTGTGACGCGGCAGGGGACGTGGTCGACATGATCGAGAATTCTGAAGTCTCCACCATCGAGGGCGAGGACTGAGGCGAAGGGTCGCGTGACAGCTTCGGTGTCGACGCGGTAGCGAATTGGAAGGATGCTTCGTCGGCGAAAGACACCTTCTTCGGTGAGGGCGTCTTGCTCGTTCGGAAACACGACTTGGTCGGGCTGAGCTTGCTCGGCGACAGGTCGCAGGCAGACTTTGGTGTCGAGCCGTTAACCGACATGAAGCTGGCGTCCTCGAGTTGGAGCTTTTTGGGCGAGGGCGTCTTCTTGGGCGAGGCCCTGTCCCGAGCGAGAGACATGACGGAGAATCCACCAGATAGGTTAACGCGCTTCTTAGGCGACGTCGTCTTCGCGCTCTTTGGCGTCGTAGGTGTGCTTTTTGAGGGTTCGTTGTCTCCGAGGGACATGGCCGCAAACTTTGGTGCGTTCTTCTTGGTAGTCGACTTTGACCTGGGAGAGGGAGCGCCACGCTTCGTTGGCGTGGTGAACCCGAGGTTCAAGGAGTCGAGGTTGGCGGTCATGGCGCCATTGGGGTTAGGCGTGACCTCCAAGTCTGCGAAACCGGCGAGAGCCACCTTAGGGTTCTCGCTGGAGGCGAACTTGGAGCGCGAAGGGGAATTCGACGGCGCGTCGTGCTTACGCGCCGAGAGAGAGAGGCCGGAGAAGTTCATCGTATGCGATGAAAAGACATTGGCTTGGTGAAGTTTAGGGGTAAGTGATATGAAGCTCAGTGTCCGTAAATTGGAAAATGAGGTAATCGAGGAACAAGTTGTGTGGTAGTGTGTCGAGCTAATTGGAAAGCTATAGCCAATGTAATGCGACTGTGGGTTGTCTGGTTGGGATCCGGGAAGAGGTTGCGCGCGGTTGGGGTAGGTAGCGCAGAGAAAAGGGACACGGGCTCCGGGGGGTCGCAACTCGAAAGTAAACAATACTTTTTAGCGAGGCAGACCCGACGCGACCAACCAAAAAGCGACCGTGACGCGCTTCGACTTTGAATAAACGAGAAGAACCAATGACTACGAAAGCCGTCTCGGAATATCAAGTCCAATTCCAGTATACAATTGCAATGACGAGTATCTCTGCAAGCGCATGTATGTATAGCCTCGAGAAATGCTTCGACAAAGGGTTCAAGGTACCTGCCGGTTTGCTCAAGACGAAACCGGGACCAAGTCACTTTTTGTACTGGAGGGCATAACAGACGGGAAATAATCGACCTAGGGTCCCTCCCAAAAGTGCGGCTCATTCTGTTCCTAGCAACGCCTCTTTCCCCTCCCCTCCCCTCCTATTGTTCTTGGTTCTTCTTTTGTTTACATTCCATTGCATCCAGCCAATCGGCAGCTCCCGACGGCAGGCGCTAAACTGAATTTCTCAAAAACCCCTCCACCGCCTTTTTTCTGCTGCGCGGCTTGAGGGTCTGCAGCGGTGATCCGTGCGCCTGGCCGTGGCCCCCCATATCGCGTTTCTGGCCAATCATGAATTTCCCGTGGCGTAAAGCAAGGCTTAAGGCACGTGATTGGCGAAAAAAGACTGGAGTGGCGCTTTGGAGATTTTCGTGATGGAGGGAGCTTGGAGATGGGGCCGGTGAGAGCTTTCGGAACGACGACGACGACGACGACGACGATACGATACGATACGTAAAAGCCCCCGACGGCTACGTTGACTCGAAAAACCGTTCATCCAGTCCCAAAGTCTCAGAGTTGAGCTCCACAGCCCATCATGCCGCAAAAGCCGATGCGCCTTCCGCCTGTGAGCGTCCTCCGTGTCAAGCAGCCCAACAAGAAGCCCGAGAACCCGTGCATCGCCGTCATGACCTCCGTTCTTGGTGAGTCGACTTCCCCCATGTGCCCTGCGATTGCCTTTTTGGTTCGGTGCTGGGGGTTGAGAACTGCGCTGCGATGATGCGTACGGGCCAACCCCAGTATACATCCCAGAATCACCACTCCAGCTTCCATCAGATTACCAGCTAACACCTCCATCCACAGCCTGCTGGGCCTCCGCCGGCTATCATACCCAAGGCTGCGCCGCCCTCGAGAACAGCCTCCGCGCCTGCATGGACAAGCCCAAGGAGTCCAAGAAGCCCTCCTCCCCGATCAACTACCACCTCGGCCGCATGAAGGACCGCGTCGTCCCCCACTCCAAGGACGTCAAGCCGACAAAACGCAACTTGTAAATCAGGGGCAGTCGAAGACACGGAGTAGGAGGAGGCTGACACGATGGGTCCTGCTGGTGACGGTGCGCGGATGAGTAAGACGAACATGGTACCAGCTATCATTTTCGTAGGATTGGGCCAACTGTTGCCCATGTATGGCCCATTTGCCCAGCAGCCGTGGGATGAAGAACGAATTGAGATTATCATACACCGGAAGAGGCGTTTTAGAGCATGGCTGTTGTACACTATGTATCATATCTGGCAAGATACTTTGCCGCATTCCACCACAAAATATGGAGAGCTTTATGACCAGCAATATTCACAAGTTCGCCTTGGTTGTGACTAATTAATGCAAGGCAAGATGTAGGCATACTAGGCATTTCTTTGACAGGCTCGACATAGGTTGCACGCGAGGATGACTGATTTCAATGCGACTTTGCGCCAAGACAAAGCAATTTCACAACACCATCACAAGCACAGTGCATATTGTAGGACCAGAGTCAACTTGAAGGATCAGCAACGCCTGTCCATTCTTCAATAACCTTTAGCTAGCGCCAGTCAAGAGCCATTCCCAAACTGTAGCGAACGACAAGGCCAAGCATCTCACTTCCGGCCGATGCTGTCCACCAGCCATCAACCCTTCAACACCCGAATCAAAATTCTCCGTCATCATCAAAGTCGTAACGATCGAAAGAGGGTCAGTCATTCCAAGAGTAAACAACCAACGTAAGAAGTGAAAAATAGAAAGTAGAAAGAGTGCCTGGATTCGTTTACCAATGGCCCTCAGTCTGGTGTCTCGTTGGCCCGATGGGCATATGCAAAGTCCGCCCAGAGCTGCGGGTCGGGAAACAGTCGTAAATATTTCCAAGAAAGAGTCCGGTTGAAGCGCGACTCCACGCCTAAAGTGGTACTTGTGTGTCGTGGGGCGGGAGGGGAAAAAGTGATCATGATGATGGTGCCGTCTAAATCTCGCAGGTCCGAATGCTTCCTGGTTGCAGAATGATTACCGCTACAAGCCCGCCTTGTAGACTGGCAGCCACCTGCTCCGATGATGATGCGATGCTGAGAGGTATAAAAATAAGGTGAAACAATCTGCTCCGGACGCCTTGTATGCAAAGAAATGCCCCCCGATGGGTATATGGTATGATGCGCCTGGGAAAGTCCTACTCTCCCAAAAGACCTACTTCGACATAGAAATGGGGCGTTTAGGCCGTGTCTCCAACGCAGAAGAGTTCGATCTCGCCAACTCCACCTTCACGCCATTCGATAAAGGCGATCTGGATATCATCGTCACTGGCGATGGTGACGAAATCACCGTCCTCGTCCTGGTAACGCAGCTTGAGCATTCCCTTGCTGATGCTGCTGTTCGTGAACCGTGCCAACTTGGCGTCGATTCGGTCAATCAGTGACTGGTAGGTAATATTGAAGGCAACGACCAGGGTAACGTAGTTTCCGCTGTCGACAAAGTTCACCTTGACCTTGAGCTGGGTAGGAATCGGGAGGTCCGGGCTGGCAAGCGGGTTCGACTGAGTTGCGCTAACACCGGTGCCAAGTGGAGGAGACAGCACGGCATTCATTGATGCAGCAGCGTCGATGCTGAGCTGCCGGTCATGCGCAATAGAGTTGGGTGTTCCCTGGCGGGGGTAAATCGGTTGTGCGGGGAACTGTGACATGCTGCCGCCGTAACTTCCAGACTGCTGGTGGCCATATTGGCGCTCTCGCTGCGCACCAGGGCTCTGCGTGTTTGCGCGCATGGGGAGGTCGTTCATTCTGGGGGAGCCGGTCTGAGATCGGGGAATGTTGTTATCATGAGCAGGATGCAGGTGTGCTGGGATACTGGGCACCGTAGGAACTGGCGTGCCTCCTTGCGTGCGGCGAATGCCACCTGGGCCGTTGATGTCGGGTGTGCTGTACGACCTGCTGCGCTGCTGTTGAGCGGCGCTCTGGCTGTTAGATGCCATAGCAGGTAGAGAAGGTCCACGCGGGTTTCTCTGGGGAGCGCCATCTCTGGACGGCGCGCGAGGCATAGCCGGCGCAGTGTATCTCTGGTTGGGATCTTCCCATCCAGGCTGGGGCGTCAGAGACTTGGGGAACTGGTAGTTAGGGTTAGGGAACATGCCACTCGCGGTGCTCGTACGCGATGACACTGGCGATTCGGCCACGGGCGAGAAGTATGAATCGCCGCCACGGGCTCCCGGGGATGATGCGCCTGGGGGAGGCATCTGTGTTTGCACATTCAAGGGCGCGGGAGGTTGCGGGAGCGGAAATCGGGGTGGTGGCGCCCTCACCATGCCGGCAAGGCTCTCGCCCGTAGCAGCACGTTGCCGAAGGCTGGTGCTAGACGCGTTTCGAGGGAGCATGGTGCCTCCGGTAGACTGTGTCGGCATCGGGAACTGGGCTGGCGCGGACGCAGGTGGCCACATCTCGTCCTCGTCGTCATCGTCTTGCTGGTTGAGATACGGGTTCTCGAGCTTGCCGCCATGCTCGCGAGTCCAGGCGAAATCGGGTGCGGCTGAATCAGGGCTCGTCGATGCCTTCGGTGCGTTGTCCTTCCGCTGCAACTCGAGGGCGTTGGCCCATTTCTTCATCTGTTCCTCGTTTGTGTACTTGATCATAAAGTTCTCGACGCCGGGGTCGCCCTTCCACCAAATCTGAACGCTGTACGATCCAGGCTTGGACAGAGAGACGACGTCGGTAACATTCGTCATGAAAATCCGACCCTTGAGTTGCAATCTTGCGTTCTTGTTCCTGATCTTGGGTCCAGTCGACCGCGTCTTGTCCTTCTTGTCCTTGCTCTTGTTGGCCGAGATTTCCTTACAGCAGAGCAAGATGCACTCGAACAGGTAAATCTCGTACTAAGTCAGTTAGTACACTTATCCCGAAATATCGAGGGGAAGTGCAAAATCAACTTACGTCTTTCTCTTGCTCGCTCTTTCCAGTGACGACTGTGTAGACGCCGTGCATTAGCAACCTACCGAATTGTTCTACGCGGTGGTTCTTCCAGTCATCCACGCGGTTTCGGAGATCGTCGAGGGCTTCGTCCAGAAGATCGCGATTAACCTCTTCGTTGGCCCGAGAGAGCACTCTTTCAGCCGCCTCAATACCTCCCGCCAGGTCGGCCTTAATCGACTCGTCTTCACTCTTCTTCAACAAGTCCTTCAGCAGAAGAGGATACTTCACCAGACGCTGCATTGGCTTGAGCAAGAAGCCATCTAGGGTGTTGAAGTCGGCTGCGACCGGGTGTCCAGAAGCTTTGATCTGGTCAAACACCTGACCGGCGACCTGGGCAGCCTTTCGTTGGTTGGCGATGAACGGTCGGTAAATGTCAAAGGACTCCTCGTATGTGACGAAGGGAGCACCCCATTGCTGAACGGTTTGCGGCATGGAATTTGTCGTTTCAACTCGAATGAGGAATCTACGCTGGAAGTCGAGAATAGCGTTGATGTTGAGGAAAATCTGATGGATCGTGTCGCCAGTAATGATACCCTTCGTCTCCAAGCTGCTCTTCAAATCGTAAAGGTTCTCCAAGTCTTGCACATACTTGCGCTCTGTGTCAACCAGTTCCTTAATAATGTGGTCTCTGTAGCTCAACTTGGAGCCGGGCTCCTTGGGCATGTCATCTTCGGGATAAGGCTGTAACTGTAGCAGTAGTCCTCTTTGTTCGGCGAGATCGAGAACAAGGTTGACCACTTGGGTTGTCTGCGATACGGTCAGATTCAATTCTGTCGTCAAAGCAGGAGTCATTCCGAGTCGCGACTGCGAAGAGCCGACTTTCACATACCTTGACAAATCCAGTCGTGTCGTTTCCGAGGACGTCGCTGATGACGAAGCATTCGGCGGACGGGATGCCGAGCTCTTTGAGACATGCCTGGATAAACTTGAAAATGGCGATCTTGGACTTCTTGCTCTCTGACGCCGCAGCGTTCGGACCGTCGATTTCGAGGGGCTTTTCGGGCTGCAGGGCATTGTAGATATCCAAGAACGGGTAGCCGGTGCGGAAAAGGCTCCACAGTGACTCGACGGGGTCGGTTGGGTCCAACTCTTGCAGGTAGGGGTCGAAGCCTGGGACTTGTGCTAAACGCTGCTTCAACGACATGCAAATCTGGTAAAGGGATCGGGAAGCATCGGCCTTTTGGTTGATGATGTTCGCCGTCGCGATAACAGGACCGCCATTCGGCGCGGGGGTTATGGTCGAGGTGCTCGCAAACGAGTTGATTGAACCGGCCGATGTGAACGCTGTCGAGCCGGAAAGCTGGCTGGCGCGGGGCGCATTACTCATGGTATTGGGTAGACCACCAATTCCGTTCTGGTTCTGGAATACGGGAGCGGTGTTGTTTCTGAGGAGAGGAGCATGAGCCATGACGTCCTAACCCATCCGAATGTAGAAGGGGAGAGGAAGCGAAAGGGCGATTTGTGGGCGAGGGCGGTCGGGAGAGGCTGCAGTCGGATGGGTATCGTGGGAGGAAATCGGGGGGTCGAGGCGGTGGAAAATTGATGAAGCGCTTTCTTGTCCAGAGGTAGGAACAAGGTTCACGTCATCCAGCGCAAGGGTTTCTCTCAGCGTCGGTCAAGTCGGGAAGGCTCCGGGGATTAGAAGTGTCGGTGGTTGGGGCGAGAGACGATCTAGCGGTCACGGTCGGTTCGCAGGAGTCGGGAGTCGTCGCAAAAGGGGCGCCGTTCTTTCTGGTCAGGCGGAAAGCGAGAACAAGGGCCTTTGTTGTTGGGCGGTCGGCGTTAGGTTGGCGCTTTTGTTCGGGTATCGGAAGCCCCTCTGCTGCGATCTGCAAATGGACAGCAGGTTCGAAGGAAGAGTGCAATCGTGTCGAGAGTGAGAGTGAGTGTGACAGAACTGCCGGCGCCGAGTGTCGGTGGAGGAGGAGGAGGGAGAGGTTGGGCAGGTCGGGCGGGTCTGATTTCGAGTCGACGAGTCGAAGTTGCGGAGCGTTGCGGAGCGATGCGGGCTACCGGGGCGAAACGAATGCCTCTGTTACCCCTGCCGGAGTCCTAGTGCCTGTCCTCTTTTCCCTTTCCCTAGCGCTGTATTATCTGCTGGATCCCCAGGCGAATTTTGGGCGAGACAGGTGTCTGTTCAAACGGACGGGTTTGGCTGCAAGTTTGCAGAACAGGTCGAGTCGGTGATGTCGCTCAGTTTGGGGGATGGTATTGTTGTTGCAGGACGCAGAGAGCTGCAGACGGGGTGCATGAGCGAGTCTCGATTCGACCCAACCTGTGACCTGAGGGGAAGCGATCCGGGATTGGGGCTGGGACTGGGACCTGGGTTGGGTGCGCAAACGGGACGAGGTTCTTCTTGGGAGGTGGGAGAAGAGAACGAGTAGGAAGAGGGTCAGGGTAAGGCGAGGTAAGGCAAGGAAGGGGAAGCCTTGACAGTTGAGCGACGGGTTAGTTCGAGGAGGGTATCGTGCTGTACCTTAAGGCAAGGTAGGCTGTGTGCATGTGCGTTTGTGTGGTGTGTGTTGGTGTGTGTGTGTGTCTCCGGCGTCTCCTAGCCCATGGTGGTGGACTGGAAAGGCAACCCAACTGAAGAAGGTCAGGCCAGGTCAGGTCAGGCCAGCCAAGTCTGATTTCAGCATGCAGTTTCTCGTTGGATGCGGTGTCGGTCTTTGCGCTGTTGCGAGAGGAGGGAATCTGGTAGGGAAATGGGGGGAGGGGGAGGGGAGGCCTGGGAGTACCGGGTACATCTGGCGTGGGTGTGAAGACCGACCAGACAGAAGGACAGACTCCCGCGGCTGGGAAGACACAGCCAAGGTAGCCTGAGGTGGTGAATGACTGCTGGAAGAGCAAGCACCCTCAGGGCACGTCGCAGTACCTTAGGCAGGTACGCACCGGATGTTCCTTCCTGGCAGTGACGCTCCCCTCCACCTCAGGTGCAGCATGTACGCAACAGCAGCAGGTAAGGTAGGTACGCTGTACCTCTCGGGCAGGGAAGGAGCGACCTGGGAAGCCGGGCAAGGCCTCTCAGGGCCTCAGGCTGCGCGCATTGATTCCGATGGAGGTTTTGGGCGTTTCAAATTAGCGGGTTGCCGCGCTAGTCTTGATCGAGACTGGCCTCCCGTCGCAGTGGACAGATTCACGTCTCCCATTGATTGGAATGGTGCCCGCGTGGCATCCTTACCCTACCTACGGAGCACCTCACCTGGCGCCCTGCTTGCTCTGGGTGGCTCGCTGTGTCCTTTCAGAGTTGGTTCAACACCACAACTAAGAGCATATCCATACCCATCTACGAACACACACGCAGTCGGGCCTACATCATTGGTACAGTTCACTGGCCAGAGAGAGGCTCCGACGTTCGACACCTGATGGTGTCGAGAGAGGGCAACGTTCTGCGTAGTGGTGGGCAGCAGGCACCCCAAACCCTCGACCCCGGTCCTGCAGCTGCGAGAGAGAACAATTCTAGCCGGGTTGAAGAAGGGCAGCAAAAGAGCAGGGAGGGCGACACGGCGTGCACTGCATTGTTCGAGAAGGTCAATGGAACGAGAGATAACACAGGCACGTAAAAATAGGGGTGGTGGTGAGGGGCATCTATCCGGCCTGGCTCTGTCTGCAGATGCAAAGCAAGAGTCTGACCCAGAGAGAGAGAGAGAGAGAGGGAACCAGGGACAGACACAAATCATGGGAAACATCGCGAGAACATTCTCGTGCGATCCATATCAGCAAAACGGAATTCTGCCCGTGTTCCGTTCTGCTTCCTTTTGACGTGAGTCATCATCATGCCCTGAATGACGAGCATATCGCCAACGGGCATCTCCCGGCATAGCAGCCGTGATATTGCTGCCAGTATTACCGTGCCATCCCACGTAAATGAAGTACACGCAAGACGTCAACGACAGCCGCTGCCCGCAGTTCCTCCTCGGATCTAAGTTGGCCGCCGTTGGTCCCAGATTGATTGACCAGGCTCCATCACCGCTGCAGTACGTGAGTACTTGGCGCACCACATCAATGTCTCCTGTACTACGCAGTAAGCACGAATGCCTGACTTGCTTACCTGCCGCAATCGTTGGCCGTTGGTAATCGTCAACCTTTGATTCACTATCGTGCCGGAGTAGGCCGTACTATGCAGTAAACCTTCTCATCTGGACCTCCCGCTGCAAATTTGGATTGATCCGTCGTCGTCGTTGCGAAGGGCAATGAGCCGACTGCCCACTTTCCTCCAGCATCTCTCAGACCACAGTTGACTGCAAAAGTTCTCATCGAGTCGACCAAAGAGTAAGAGACCCAACAAGTTAACAACTGCATTGCAAGATGGAGCGTCTTGATGAGGTGATTGCTTGATAAGACACGGCGTTCCCACTAAGGAGGTAGGGTAGATCCCGTGCGGTCCTTCCTTCCTTCCTGCGCAGGTACCTACCTCATGCGTGCAAAGTACCCCGTACCTGCCTGCCTTTCCCTACCAGAAAGAAGGTGCCTTCCAGTCTCCATGTCTCTTGCTTCGACTGGTGCCCCCTTTCCCGATAAGGCAAGCAAGACAGGTGCGATAAGACACCCGAGGGAAAGCACCGAATGTCACGATCACGAGTCTCGTCCATTGTACTTTTTTGCGACTTCAACTTCAGCAACACCGTTTAGATTTACCCAAAGCTGCATTTTCTCCTTAACCCCAGCCAGTCGCAGCGTCGTCGGACGTTGGCCACCACTGCGCAACTGCCATGGTGCTGTCGGGTTCGGCCGCCTCATGCTTGAAACTAGCAGCGCGCCATACTGCGTCCGCCGCCCAGCACAGCCCTCTCGCCGTGTCGTGTCTGCAGTCTTCGGGCCTCCCCCATCATCTCGCCGTCTCTTCCCCGGTTCAGATCACATCGCTCTCCGTCCCTTCTAGCAACCAACGCCGGCTGTTGCTCTGCCGCTTGCTAAGGTAACGACAACGAGGGCCAATGCTTTCGATGGAATCCCTGTGCTGGGCTGCCCGTCAGCACTCAACTAAAGCCGCCCGACCGACAGCTGCGAGCTTGACTACCTACCGCCCGCGGGCTCTCAGACAGGCGCATGAGCGTCTCCCATCCGTCTGTTGTTTCGATGCCTCAATGCACGGAGCTACCCTGCCAGATTTCCAACAAAACAGCCCATCCTGGCCTTTTCTGACTCTGCTCTCTTGTCCCTTCAGGGCCTCTTGAAGCCTTCCTTTCGAGCGCCTTCTACAGAGTCGCTGTCAGTCTGCTCGACACACGGCCTTTCCGTCGCCCGTGGGCAGAAATCGTCATTCGCCCAGCACGACCCATCAAAAAACCTAAATCGTCTACCGGATGATGTCTGTAGGTCCAGGACTGAGGGGCAGCAGCCCATCAACCGCGGGTTCAGCCCGGCCAGACCCTCCATCGCGGCTAACCAAAACACGTCAAGACAGTTGAAACACCCAGTTCATGCACTCTAGGAGGTTTTGGAAGAAGGCCGCTCCACCACGACGAGAGAAACGGTTGGAGCCTCACATGACAATTATTTTGGGATCAGGAACGAATCGACACCATATCACCCATACCACCCCAATCAGCCCTTCTCTGCAACAAGGCCAGGGCCAGGCCGCACCGTAGGGCGACCGCGGAACCCACTCCGAATGAAGGGCTCTCCAAGGAACTACTGCTGCAACCGCCGCTGCTTTGCAACGCCGTGCCTTGTTTGCGATGCCTTGCAGCTCCATCTGCAACCCTCAGGTTACTTCCTACTTGGCTGTGGGTGGCTATTGACACTAGGCCCAACGCTCGCGCCTTCCCTTTCCCCTTCGCGTGGCTCTGAAAAGCAAAGTGCGAGCCTGTGTCACCACTTTCACCTCAGCCCCGGACGTGAGGGGTCTTTGAGGCTTCAACGGTGCGTCTCACTCTCGGCCTGGGCTGTCCGGGATGCTGCCCGGATGGGCGGTTTTCTGCAGGAGGGTGGGATAGAGGCGTCGACGGTGGCTGATCATGGACGCCGGAGCCCTACTGAGGCGGCATAGTTGAGACTCAGCGCCCGCTTGAGGGAACGGGGAAATGGACTGTGCTTGCGACCGGCTCACCGGTACGCGGACTCGTTCGATCATGCCTTTCGGCGACGCAGCAGCCGCCGAAGCCTGCATTGCAAGTTACCGCAACGTCTGCCCCTCACCTCATTCTGGTCTGCAACAACCGTTTGATCAGGCATTGAGACCCAATAATATCCAGACGACAAAATGGCACGAGGGCATCAGAAGGAAGTAGCAGTTCAAGTGACCAGGCGGCGGCGTCTAAGGTCTGGCCAAGATATCGCTATTGGCCATTGGGCTGAGGCTCTCGAGCCAGTCACCAACTCGGCATAGTCTATCGGGACAAATCTCCCGCCCATGCACCACATCGGCTTAACCCTCGTTGGTGGGAGTCGCAGTGGATCCGACCAAGAGCCGAAGCACCCCGGAAAATCCTTTTAGGGTGGTCCGCTGTCTCTCTGAAATTCCTTTCGAAGCGGCAGCCCGCCCGACCGAAAGATGTCACCGCTCCGCACGCGAGTGAGGTGAAGATTGAGTCTTGCGAATGCGATCAAAGTTTCTTGGCCACAGTTGCTGCTATTATTGCGCAACGGCCCGAATCCTGAGTTGCTTGGGCGGATAGCATGGAGGGTGGTGGGCACGACGGGTTGGTTGCCAAGAACCATGATGCCATCAAGCAGATTCTGCACAGCTGGGGATCGAGGTAGACCCGGGCGAGGCATGGAAAAGCGAACACCCAAGAACTCAGTTTGGGTTTGACACTGCTCTGCGGGCGACACATTGTGCTAACTGATTGCGACGGAACCTTCCCTTGCCTAGGTGCCGAGTTAAATCGCGCGTCTCGGTCGCCTCATTGAGCGAGCCGTACAGTATGGTTGCTCTGCGCAACATCTGGACTTGCGGTGCAACGACGGGTTTGAGCAACGATGGGTTCCTCGTGTTCAAGAGGGGGCAGAGAAAAGACGCAAGCATGTGGGTACCCGGAGCGGGCGACCATCGGGGGAGGGGTAAGAGAGCGGTCGGTGCGGCGGCCGAACGAGTCGACATGCTGGTGGAAAGCCCCGACATTTACTGCTTGCTTTTGCTGCTCAATTGTCCGGCTCGGCGATGGCGAAAAGAGGACAGCCTTGGAGAAACGCATGTCTGTTGTCTGGAGCTAACGATATTCGCAGATGCAGTTCAGCTCTGTCAGCCTGCCAAGCAACGAATCCTAGCAAGCTGGTCATATCTACGCTCGCGAGTGAGGGGGGAAACTACTATTATTGATCAGGGCAGATGTTGCCGCTCGCTGATCTACACGTGTCATTGGCAGGTGGCTAGAAGGTTTTTCGAGAGAGCAAGGTAACCTTGGACAAGATTTGCAGCAGCAAACAGGACTGAATGTTCCGCGTTGATCGATGCGGCTGAGGGGTTAGATGCAGATCATGGCATCTGGCATCTGCACTTGTGGTGTCTAAAAATGCCTCGCATCGGCCCCGTGTGCAGGGCTTGCAGCCGTTGATGTCAGCCGCAGTATATCACTGATATGAAGAGGCGATGATGCTGACTCTGCGCCTGAACAGGTAAGAGTTTACAGGTGAGGTCAAGACTGGCGTCGAGGTGACGATTTAGAAGGAAAAAAGCTTCGGGAGAGGTCTCAGAAGAATATTGTCGATATGTGATGAACCAGTGTCGGAGGACCGAGAGGCTTAGCAAAGTCAGTCTAACGATGAGAGACATGGCAATTAGGTAAGGATCATCGGTGACTATGGGAATCGCATTTTGACCAGAGGCTCGGTGCTCGGGATGTTTCTCCCGCAAGGTTGGAATGGGAGAGATTGAGTTTTGGTCTTTTAGAGACGGCAACAGCTGCGAGGGGAAAGGCTATCTTGAGGCGTAAATAAGGTGTTGGTGCATTATACAGACACTAGTACACATGAAGATGAGAGAGTGTGGGTGAAGCCACCAGGAGAGGGTTTTGATTTCACACTGTGGAAAGGCTCGCATTGGACTGCGTTGGAGTTGATGATGACAGACTTCACACAGTACATGAGGCATTGCGGCTGGTGGTGGAGGGGGATGGAAATGGCTTCGCTGGGGCTGCCGCCTGGCTGACCGCTGTCCAATTCCGCCTTTTGATCATGCACAGTGGTGCGATCCACCGGTAGACTCCACCTGTGTGAGGTCATGGTCATGGTCTTCCGGCGATGGCCTCTGGATCTGCAGCCCGCCACTCTGATGTGATGACATGCAGCGACTTAAAGCAAGATGATGAAGTTAGCTGATGGTGTCGTTGATACTGTCGACGACCGGAGGGGAATCGCATATATGGGGGACAGGCTGTAGGTTGGCATAAACTATCGTTAGTTTTCTTTCTCGGCAGAAGAAGCATTCAAGGTGATGGTACCGCATACCGACGACCACCACCGACATTGCCGCCGATTCGCCTCCCGGCCCCGTCGCCTCCGTTCCTAGTGGCCGCCCGCGCAGCCCAGCGGCGGCGGGCCTCCGCACGACTGAAAATCGGCTCAGGGTTCAACGCCACGGGTGGAATGCTGCGGAGGGGGAGGTTCAGGGACGCTGGAGCCCTGGACGGGGGGCTTGCCTCTGCCTTGTTTTCTCTGCTCTGGTGCCCCTCCTGCTGGCTCAGGTGCCGCTCATTGCCGTTGACGGGCAGTTGAACTGGTGGTGATTGTGAGGGAGGTCTGGTCTGTCAGTCTGTGTCGCTGTGCGTCCTTCCATTTGCGGCGGGCTGCCTTTTCTTGTCCTCCCCCAAGCCGGCCAATCCGCGACGCCACAGTCGTGCAGCTTGCAGGTCTGGCAGGCGTTGCATTGTTTCCAGCGGGAGTGTCCCCTTCCCCTTCTCCTTCCCCTCCTCCCACTTACTGCGTAGCCAGAACAGAAACAGGCTCCAGGCTGCAACTGCTGCGACCCCAAAAGCCGCCCACTGCAAGAGGTACGGGATACCAACCAGCTCCTCCAAAGCCCCCCGGGCCAACTCCCAAGACCAAGGGCCCCCCTCCCCCTCCCCAGCCAGTTAAGGCGGGACGACCTTCCATCCTTCGGGAACTTGCGCCCAAAAAAGAGACCCTCCTCCAGCCACACCTCACCCTCCCGCCCTCACCCACCGACTGACTGACTGACTGCAGCTTGGAGGCAGGCAACGCAAATATTGCAACCAACGGACCAACAACAAGCAAACCTGACATCCCATTTCGTCCCATCTCATCTCCTCCTTTTGGTTCCTTCCTCCCCTTCCATCCATCTTCTCGACCCATCCATCAACCAGCAAACCATCCAGCATCGTTTCCCTGCTTTTTTCTTTGGATGCAACGATAGACGGTACCGTGCCATTGCATCGCGGTCGACATCACCACCGCACCAAACATCATCCGCCCCATTTACGTCACCCGCACCGCTGACCCTGGCATCAATTCGCAACCCAACGACCAGTGTTGCCTTGCCAGTATCGCCCTGCCTGAGGCTCTGAAGACTTTGCTTTGAACTCGCTCCGTGCGGCTGCCTCCCCCGTCCGTCAGCCACCGTCGTTGCCGCTGCAAACCAAAACCCAGTCTGATCCCCCGTCGTTCCGCACAGCTTCCGCCGCCGAGCACGAGCCCTTCAGCCTTCTTCCGCCAGCCCGCATGGCCCGCGACGACACGTCCCATCACTAGATTTGTAGCGACCACAGCCCGCGCTGCATCTCACCACCCCGACGACCCCCGCCGCCCACAATGGCCGCCTTCATCTCTCAGCCCGACGAGGGGTATTCAGAGGACCCCCTCAACCCCAGCTTCAGCGGCGCCCAGGATGCCTCGAGCTCTGGCACCAGCGGTAGGACGCCTGCCCACGAGGAACTGACGGCCATTCTCCAGAGGCGCGTTCCCAGCTTGACCAACGATGAGAAGATGGGTAAGTATCGCAGCGAGGAGTCTTTGGTGCATATGAGCTGACTGTGTGTTCCTGCAGAACTCGCCATGACAATCATCAATAACATGCCCACCTCCGGCGTCGTCGAGCTCGTCAAGCGAATGCACCCCCGCCTCTACATCGACTTCATCCAGTACCTGCCTCCGGAAGTCTGTCTCAAGATTTTAGGGTACCTCGACCCAGTTGCTCTGATCCGCGTCGCCGGCTCGTGCCGCGCGTGGCATGACCTGGCTCTCGACAGGAAGCTGTGGGAGCAGCTGTACCACCTTGAAGGCTGGAAGGCCGACTACGAGGCGATCCAGAGACACGAGGACAGTCTCAACGAGCGGCACAAGAGCTACACCCTCCACCGGGTTCGATCATCCGAGGACGGCCACACGTATAAGAAGCGGGCCATCTCTGAAGACAACGATTTGGAAATGACCGACGTCGACCGGCCCCTAAAGACGGAGGAGTCTGTGACCGGCAACAGCATTTTCGGTAGCCCCGCGTCGTCCTTCACCGGCTTCGGCAGAAATTCCGCCACGCCCACACCTGTAGATATTGACATGGACCGCTCCTCAGGGTCCAAGAGCCGTAGTGCGGACAGAGTTGACTCCAAGGGCAAGGGCATAGCATCCCCGCTCCACCAGAGTACGCTTGTTGGGGAAGATTCGCTGCCGTCCATGGTCCCGACGAACGCTTGTGATGGGCGCCCCCCCGGTGTTCCAGAGTCCAAGCTGTGGTCCTGGGACGCCTCAAGCTCCAAGTATCGTCTCAACTGGAGGTATCTTTACACGATGCGTCGGCGTCTCGAGAGGAACTGGGAGCTCGGCAGGTATTCCAACTTCCAGCTTCCTCGTCCTGACCGTCCCCAAGATGGCCACACAGAGTGCATCTATACTCTGCAGTATGACAAGGAATACCTCGTCAGCGGTAGTCGGGACCGCACAATCCGCATTTGGAGCTTGATCAACTATAAGCTGTTAAGAAAACCGCTTGAGGGCCACAACGGCTCCGTTTTGTGCTTGCAGTTCGACGCGGATAAAGACGAGGACTTGATTGTGTCCGGCAGCAGTGACTCTGATGTCATTCTCTGGCGATTCTCGACAGGTCAAATGATCCAGCGGTTGTCACACGCGCACACAGAATCTGTGCTCAACGTCAAGTTCGACAAGCGCATCTTGGTGACTTGCTCAAAGGATAAGTCAATCAAGATCTTTAACCGTAGGCCGCTCAAGTACGGCGACCCCGGATACGGGGATTCTGACATCATCTATCCCGTTCCAACCCACGTGCGAGACTACGGATACTCCAATCCGATGGACGACCTGCCGGTCAAACCCCCTTACACAATGATCGGTGTCTTGGACGGCCACGGCGCCGCTGTCAACGCTGTTCAGATTTGCGACAATGAAATCGTGTCCGCCAGCGGAGATCGCAATATCAAGGTATGGGACTGGGCGAAGCAGGTTTGCATCCGAACCGTCGTTGGCCATAGCAAGGGCATTGCGTGCGTGCAGTACGATGGCCGAAGAATTGTTAGTGGCAGCAGCGACAACGAGGTCAAGGTGTTTGATAGGTTCACTGGTCTCGAGGTAGCCAGCCTGCGCGCTCACAATAACCTTGTCCGAACCGTTCAGGCTGGGTTCGGCGATCTCCCGTACAGCGCCGAGGAGGATAAGCTGGAGGCGAAGAGAGTCGATCAGAAATACTTTGAGGCGGTTCAGAAGGGAGAAGTCAGTCCGTACGGTGAACAGGGCAGTAGCAGTCGCCGCAGCAGACCTAGGAACGCCGGCAGCAGCAAGCCCGAAGATATTACAGCCTACGGCGCCAACATTCCTCCTGGAGGTGGCGGCGGCAAGTATGCCCGCATCGTGTCCGGCTCGTACGATCAGACTATCATCATCTGGCGCCGCGACAAGGAGGGTGTCTGGAAGGACGTTCATCGTTTGCGTCAAGAAGAAGGTGCGGCGGCGGCGCAGGTTGCCTGGAGAGCGGCGTCTGAGGCGAAGGCGCAGGCTCAAGCCAGATCATCCATCGACCAAGTCAGAACATCCATCGATCAGCCCATCATTGCGACCATCACCCCTGAGTCCGCCCAATCATTCATACACATGATTGAAATCACGGTACCTCAAGGACCTCAGCACTTGCGAAGCGCCCTGATGGAGTACCCTACGATGCTTGCCTACACTTCCCACATCCAGGCCACCATTGCCAGAGAACCTAACCCGCGCACGAGGACCGAGCTGAGGCAGATTCTGCAGGCTGCGTCGTTGGAAATCCAGTTTACCCAAGCTCGTGCTCGAGCCGCTGCGACTGCCGCTGCCACCCGGGAGGCTCAGCCGCTTGCTCCGGCCACGCTCCCTTCGCTTGAGCTAGACGACAGTTCGCCCGGCGGGTTTGACTTGACGCAGATCGACTTCTCTGCGCCCCCGTTCCGCCCATCTGAGGCCCCTGCTGTTGATGCTCAAAGACCTGCGAGACGGCACTACATTGCCCACACGACAACTGTCAACCTCGAGTCGATGCGCACTACTTCAGCGCCTACGAATATCCCTCAACGATCGGCTACGCCAGGTGCAACGCAGACGCCATCACCGGCGGTGCAAGGGCACTTGCTGATTCAGGGTCAGAACCAGAACCAGGGCCAGGCTCGCTCATCGTCGCAGCCCCCAGT
Organism: Colletotrichum chrysophilum; assembly: GCF_026319265.1. Classification (NCBI taxonomy): domain Eukaryota; kingdom Fungi; phylum Ascomycota; class Sordariomycetes; order Glomerellales; family Glomerellaceae; genus Colletotrichum; species Colletotrichum chrysophilum. The sequence continues at coordinate 106,614 of NW_026517342.1, read as the reverse complement.
CAATGCGCAGCCCACACAGCCCGGCGCCCCTGTGCAAACGCAGGCTACGCCCGTCCCGGTGCAGGGAGCTCAAAACCCGGTGCCGGACGCTGATGGAGGCGCGGCGGCGCACCACCCGCACATTGCCAACGCCGACAACGGGCCAGCGCGGGTGTTCAAGCTGCAGTACGACGCCCACAGAATCATTTGTTGTAGTCAGACAACTGTCATTGTTGGGTGGGACTTTACGAATGGCGACGAGGAGTTGCGCGAAGTGGCGCGCCTCTGCCTCTTTGGATCAGTAGATTAGATGTTGGACAGCAGTCACAGACATAGCATAATTGTATCAGGAGGGGAAGTTGTCAGCTTTATCATGGCATAGTGGCGTTTGGACGGTAGATGTATAAATTCAAAGAGTAATGGACGATACGTGCTCGCAAACTGGCCCAACGCCCTCAACGCCGTGTGTTCCGTGCAAGCAATCATCACTTCTAACCCGCAGCCTCCTTGACCTTGGCACCCTCCTTCGCCGGCTCCTCGTCCACAAAGTCGGGCAGCTCATCCTGCAAGAAACTCGGCACGGTGCCCATCTCCGGCTCCAGCTCCGCCTCCATACCCAGCGCCTCCAGCTCGGCATCCAGCTCCGCCTCGTCCACATCCTCAGGCACATCGTAGCTCCTCGCCAAACTCTCCTGGATATCATTCCCAATGTCCATCAAATCCGCCATCTCGTCCTGCAGCCGCTCGATCTTGTCAATGTCCACTTTCCCGTACTGCTTCTTGAGCTCCTTGTTGGTCGTCTTGAGGGCGTCGACGGTGGCCATTGTGTTCTTGAGGTTGTCCTGCATCGTCTGAGCCTGCTCCATGTTCCAGACCTGGGACTGCAGCTGGTCGCGCTGGCCCTCGTACATTTTGCGGCGCTGCAGGACCTTGAGGGCTTTTTGCTTGATGGCGTTCTTGCCTGGGCCGTCGCGCATTTTGGAGAGCTTGGACTGGTAGGTTTGAAGCTCGGCGGTCAGGGCGGAGAGTTTCACGTCGATTGAGGAGATGCGGTCGTCGATGTTGGTTATGGCGGAGTTGAGGGTCGGTTTGGGCCCTTTGGGGGCGGCGCCGAAGAGGCGGTTCATTGTGAGGTTGGGGGTGCCGCGGGCACGATATGGGAGTGGGTTGGCGATGTACGGTTCTGGTGCTGGGAGGTGGAGGGTGGTGAGTGTTTGTTTTTGAACGTGCTGGTTGCCTGGATGACGTTGCGTGGACGGCGGGTGGTGATGGCCGGGAGCTTGGGTGCGTATCGATAGACCCCGCGGTGGGATCGGAGCCGAATTTATCCGGGATACAAGTTAGTATGCTGGCCTGTGGTGAGGCTTGGCCGACCAATCCTGGTCTTTCAGCTTCATTCCGGACCAGGAACCGAGATCAAATACGATGTCGACTGCCGAATTCCGAGCATCGCAATTTGTGCGATTCTCAAATTTCCTGTTCACACTTTCAACCTATGCTACTCCTCCGATTCTGGATAACTCGAATAGCCGGACAAGCGTCTGCATAGGCCAACTTCTACCAGTTCGGCTCCAATCGAATGACATGCCACAAACACCCTAGCCGAGCATTCATTCATACCTGGTCTTCTCATCACAGGTCTGCATTCGCAAACTGAACATTTCGATATGCCGCTGCCCTGCGAACGCCCATTCTCAGGGGTAAGCCATCCGCGTACGTGCCACGAGTCGCCCGTTTACCCGTTACCTAATGGGTTCTCCCCCGTGCCGGGCATCGCAGCAAATGAAGCACGCCAAGATTACCATGACTAAAAGGATACCTGTTGCCCTTTTCCGCGTCCCTTTTATGTGAGCAACCCTGCGAGGCTATCGTAAACTTACAAACCCTCCCTTCTTCTCCCATCTACGTTTTGAGACTGTCCCTAAGAAACCGGCCCCCAAGGAAGAGAAAAGACCTCCCACATGTGACTGTGAAGACGTGAATGTACTTGCGACGCAGACGTACAATGAGACGGTCGGAGCAGGAGCTGGCGCAGATGGAGGAGGAGAAGCTGTGGACGGGCCGCGAGCCGATGCTCAGCCCGCGGTTTGGGGATGATGACGAGGATGAAGAGCCCGCGGCCGCTGGCGGCTCCGAGACGGAGGCGTGTCTCGGTGACGTTGAGGTGAGAGGGCCCGTCGAGGAGGCGGAGGCGTTGCCTGTATACGTGTCGATGCATCGGTAAATGCCTTCCGTGGGTGCGTGAGGTGCAGAGCATGTGCTGACCGAGGCCAGAGTCCGCCGCCTCATTGTCGCGAGCATAGACGACCCGTACACTGTCGACCAGCTCAGCGACCCACGGCTCAATGTGCGCATTGTCCGCCCGCTCGTGGACAGACTCTACAATCCAAAAGATGTCACGATAGGTACGCCTCCAACCTCGCACCTGGCACCCCGAGACACTGACACCTGGCACAGTCTACTGCCTCCTCGCAAACCGCCTGTACTTCCTCCGCCAGCACTCCTCAACAATCCACCAACCCCTCGCCAAAGCCCGCGCCGCCCTCGCCGAACTCGTCGCCACGCGCCTCTTCCGCCGCTTCCACGAAGACAACCCGGGCGCGCAGGGCCTGCTCGCGCTCTCGCGCATGCTCGTCGGCGGCTTCGACCCCTTCGAGGGCGCCCCTTCGGCCGTCGAGTTCGAGGGCCGCAGCCGTCGGCAGTGGGCCGTGCAGCCGCGCCCCGGCGGCCACGAGCGCAAGCTCACGGCGCTCGAGCTCGCCATCCTCTCGGAGAGCAAAGGCTTCATCGCCTCCGCGGGCTGCCAGCGCGTCGTCACCGCCGTGTACGAGGGGCGCGTGGTGTACACGCCGCTGAGCTTCGTGGACATCCTGCCCGACCACTTTGAGTACCGGCCCATCTCGCTGTACGACCCGCGCAAGGCGCCGATCCTCAACCACTACCGCCTCATCGTGCCGCGCGCGCGCAACCTCATCGAGCTGGGGCAGTTTTTGTTGTTGATGGTGCTGTATTTCATGGCGATGCTGTACCGCCGCAGCAGCAACGAGGTGTACGAGTTTCTGTTTTGTATCTACGCGGCGGGGTGGGTGCTCGACGAGGTGGCGGCCATCGTCGAGCACGGCTGGGCGGTGCACGCGCAGAACCTCTGGTCCTGGCTCGACGTGACCTTCTCCTGCATCTACGGGGTCTACATCCTCGCGCGCGTGTACGACGTCGCGGCGGGCAGCTTCCCGGACGGCCACGGCCCGCACGTGCTCCCGCTCGCGGCGCCGATCCTGCTCACGCGCGTGGCGTTCAACATCGCGCCGGACAACATCGTGCTGATCTCGCTGCACGCGATGATGGCGGACTTTTTGTTGGTGTCGCTGCTCGCGTGCTGGTGCTTCATGGGGTTCCTGCTGGCGCTGCAGTGGCTGATCGACTCGAACGACAACCTCAACGAGACACCCTCCTGGTTCACGATCGGGAAATGGATGCTCTGGATCTGGTTCGGGCTCGACGGCACGGGGATCGAGGAGAGCGTGCAGTTCCACGTGCTGCTGGGCCCGGCGCTGATGATCGGGTTCGCGTTTTTGGGGAACACGCTGTTCCTGACGATCCTGGTCGCGATGCTGACGAACACGTTTTCGAAGATTGTCAAGGGCGAGGAGGCGGAGGTGCAGTTCCGCAGGGCGGTGCTGACGTTCGAGGGGGTGAGGTCGGACGCGCTGTTCATGTACCCGCCGCCGTTTAATGTGTTTGCGCTGGTGGTGCTCGCGCCGGTGCGGTTCTTCGTGGAGGCGGAGACGTTTCATAGGGTGAATGTGGCGCTGATACGCGTGGTGAACCTGCCGACGCTGCTGCTGATCAGCCTGTGGGAGCGGCGGCTGTTCTCGCGGCGGGCGTGGAGGGGGATGGCGGGCGGAGGGGGGAGGAGGCGGTGGTGGAGGTTTTCGGGGCTGAGTCCGCACGGGGATATACAGGCCGTGTTCGAGACGCGGCCGCCGCCTGATGTGGCGGATCTGATTGAGGGGCTGGATGCGCTGGAGGAGAAGGAGGAGGGAGTGAGGTTGCGGGCGGGGGTTCGGACGGCGGTGCTGGAGCATGATGATTGAGGGCGGTTTACGGGTTGTAGGATTATGTTGGTTAGATCATGGGTCTTGGTAGAAGAAAGGGCGTTTGGGGGTGGTTAGACTTGGGGTCCCAAGAGCATTTGTTGGCGTCCATCGGTCCAGTATGAAGAATTGAGTCTGCTGTTTTGGAGCATCCATGACTTCCTGGGATACTTATCCTCGAGCCCACCTATTTTGACTATGTATGCTACGGCGCATATATTACCTCTGAATTCTGCTTTCGTTCTCTGTATTATTTGATTCTACTCTTGTAAACTCCAAGAAATACTCTCGTTGAATCAAGTATGGTCGTGCAGAAACAAGCTTTCCCTTACCCTTGTGTCGTAGAATGCTTGGATAAGTATAAAAAAGGCAGAAAGAGAGGTACATACCAGGAATGATTCAGAAGGCAGTCAGGAATGCGAAAGAAGAACGTCTTCATTCAGCCCTATCAGATGTGCGGGTCGTCCCGCCGCGGACTTCAGACGATGGCAGCAGAACGTGGGGGTCCCTGCCATGCGGTTGTCACTGTTGATTTTCTGCTATTATGCAGTAAAATTGGGTGTTGATAGCCCCCTCCATTGCAGCAACAACAAAACAACGCCCAGCTGCCACGCTTCCGAGGTGCCGAGAAACACGTGGAGGTGCATCCCGTCGTCGCCAAACAAAACCAAACAGAGCCAATCTGACGTGCAGCAGCCTGCAGCACCAAGCAACCACATTACGAATCCTCCGTCACGCAGGCACTAGCCCTTCCAGTCGACCACGGGAGGGTCCGCTGGTCAGTGTTGGTTGGCCTCTCTGTTGTGTACTTTTGTGCTCGCATCTGATTTTTTTGGCGGCCCCTCGTGGCCCAACCAACCTCAAAAAGTCACACCCCGCCATCGCATCGTCACTTGACCCCGCGACGCACTCAGGTCACAACCACCTCACCACCGTCGCGCGACGACATCCACGGTTCTTCACCTAGTGCTTTTCCCAACTTTGCCACAGTCACTACCGCACAGCAACACATCAATCAAGAAAAAATGTCGCTATTCGGAAACTTCGACGTCGCGAAGCTGGCCTCCCAGCTAGGCGGCTTCACCATCCCCGACGATCCCGAGATCCAGCACGAATACGGTGAGCCTCTTCACATCACCCCCGCAGGCTCCTTCTGACCCGCCCCCAGGATCAAAGGACTTTGGCTACAGCAACCACGGCTCCCACCCCGGCGGCTACGACGGCCAGCCCCCCTCAGGCTACGCCGGCGGCCCCCAGAACGGCGCCGACGAGTACAAGCGCGAGCACCCCGACGCTTTCGGCACCGCCGACCCAGAGCGCTCCGCCGCCGCTTCCTACGGCGCAGGCGCGTTCTCTGCCGCCGCAGCCGGGACCTACGGCGCCCAGGCCCCTTATCCCACGGACTCGCCACGCCCGGAACACCGCTACGGCGACCAGCAGAGCCCCTACCCCTCAGAGTCCCCGCGCCCCGAGCACCGTCCGTACGGTGAGAGCGCGAGCCCGTACCGCCCGCCGCCGCCCGAGCACGGCGATGAACGCCCGCCCTCGCCGCGTCTGCCGGAGGGCTGGGCCAAGAGGTTCGATGAGCGGAGCGGGCGGTGGTACTATGTCAGCCCGAACAACTCGACGCAGTGGGAGCCGCCTGCGCCGCTCTCGCCCGTCGTGTCGCCGCCGCCGCCGGAGCCGAGGTACGAGGATCGGTATGCGGGAGGAGGGCACTCGCCGCGTCCAGGGTACGGTGGACACTCGCCTCAGCCGGGGTATGGCGGGCACTCGCCGGCAGAGTACGCTGCCGGTGCGGCTGCGGCGGGCGCGGTTGCGGGTGCTGCTGCGGGATACTACGCGGGACATGGCTACGAGCAGAGCCAGCCTCATCAGCAGCCGCAGTATCATGACCCGAACCGGTCGTATGGTCAGCCGGGATACGGCCAGCCTCAGGGATCGCCTTATGGACAACCTCAGGGATCTCCGTACGGACAGCCTCACGCGTCGCCGTTTGGTCAGCCTTCAGGATCCCCGTACGGTGGCGGATCGCCGTATGGACAACCGCAAGCTTCGCCGTACGGTCAGCCTCAGCAGCAGGCGTATGGACACCCGTACGGTCAGCAGTACGAGCAGGGCAGCGAGGAAAAGAAGAAGAAGAAGAGTAGTAGCAGCAACATGCTGCTCGGCGTAGCCGGTGGTCTTGCTGTTGGCGCCATCGGAGGAGCCCTGATTGCGAACGCTCTGGGTTTGTTACGGTTCGTGTCTTATCAAGCCAGACTACTAACAGTTCTGCAGATTCCGACTCTGATGAAGAGCGCCACCAAGAGCGATACGAGAGGGGAAGCGACTCTGGATCCGAGCACCGCTACCGCGAGTATGAGCGTGACGAGAGTGACCGGGAGTCGTTGCGGGAGGCCAGGAGGGAGTACGAGGAGGAGCTGGCCAGCGCGAGGGGGTCGAGCTGCAGCAGCAGCGATCGCGAGTCGTTGCGAGAGGCGAGGGAGGAGTATGAGGAGGAGTTGCATGATTACTACGACGACTGAGATAGTTGCTAGATGATGGTTAAGTCGATAATCGGTTTTTAGTGCATAGAGATACCACTGCCAGCAAGGTTCAAAACGAGTGATTTCCGTTGGCAGCATCATTTCGAGTTGATTTATCAATAACCCCTTATCTTGCCAGATAATGATGGTTCGCCTCACTGCAGACATCCTGGGCGCCTTCTTCCATTTCCTCGGAATAACACAGCACAAGGGAAAGCCTCGCACCACCCATCCGAAGGAAAGCCAACCAGCCAAGAATGTCTGTTTGACACGATGGATGCAGCTCGTTGCGTGGCTCGTTGCAGCATGTCAGCTCAGGTGTACAGACCAGCAATCAGGCTTCCGCCTAAACTCCGCCTGCTTGAAAATGGGTGTGTGACACAGGGTGAAGGCTCCCAGAGGCCAACCTACCGGGGTCATGGGTCAACAGATGAATCACTGAAGTCTGCTCTCTCTATGCGAAGTGTTCCCTGCGCTCTATACCTAACCAAGCTGCTCCTCTGTTCCTTGTAGACCTCATTCCAGCGTATTCTGGAAAGTTTCTCGCACTGCTGCAAGTCTACATTTATTCTGGTCTTGTTGACTTCACAGCGAGTGAGTGCACTGATACGCCCCGTTTGATGTGACAACATCAAACACGGTTCTAGATGCAACCTTCCTATTTGAATGTCGTTTACTCAATATTCTGGGTCCTGATAGAATTAGACACCTATGGAAAGGTGCAACTATCACATGTTCACCCATGATCGGGAAGTACGGCCTAGATGGTCGTTCATTGATTAGATTTGGCCAAATCCTTGAGCCCTGATGGTATATTCCTCTCAAACAAGGCTTCCTTATAGGCACATAAAAAGTCGACTTCACTGGTGGTGGCTTGTTGTAGGAGTGTAGCGATTATGACCAGATGACACTCGCAGCCTGGCAGTATAGTACACATGACCTTTTGTACATATAGACTTCAACGTTCAGCTCTGCGGCTGAGTAGCGCCTTCCCAAACGTGGCAACTGGTATTGGTATGCACATGGTGTGATGGAATGCCTCATTGTCACACAACGTCAGGCTGTCGGTCAGATTAGGAGACTTGGATCTCACTGCATGGACACGATATCTGCATTTTGGTCGTTTCGCTTGCATACTTAACATCAATTCAATCCCCCAATTTGGAAACGCAGAGCAGGAAGGTTCCATCGTAGAATTATTTTTGCCGTTGCTGAGTGCGGTTTACTCAGGATCCAACTTCATGGCCAATACAGAACCTCTCAAAAATGCCACGCTGTGCTCATACTGTTCATTCATAGACTTCGGTCGACTTCGGCTCCCAAACGTAGGCGACTTACGGCGTCATATGGATGGCCAAGCTGACTTTCCCTCACATCTCTTCTTGAAGCCTGACGGGTTGCAGAACGACTGGGATCTAGGAACGGTCGAACGTGTCAACAACACAGCAAAATTCTGTCTATTCTGCGGAGAGATCCAAACTCTGCTGCGCAACCTCCATCGAAGTGGTACGCAAGTGCCGCATAACTATGTGTGCTCTGCGTCCATCAGCGTAAGGGGTAGTTTCGAATTACCCCACAGGACCATTGCCAACCTGGCAGTCGCCTCAAGCAAGTCCGACGAACGCGATGATGCACAATTCATACCTTACATGTTTCTGCACTCCGTCAACATACACTTCCAGGACCCGGTCACACAACCAAGCGGCATTAGAAAGCAACCCGTGTCAGTGTTACACTGGCTCCACCCGTACAAGTCTTCGTCTGCATCCTTTTTCAGAGACGAAAATATTCCCGATAGTGGACACATACTAAACTCTCGGGCTTCGCCATTGTATGTAGATATCGGTATGATCAAGAGTTGGGAGATGGAATGTACGACGAATCATGGCACCTGCTGTAAAGAATCTCACGTATCTGGGTGAGTAAACCATGATGGAAGCTTCCACTACATAGATGAGCTAACAGATTTCGGAGATATAGATCAAGCAGAATCGGGGTGTTTCGTCTCATTGATGTCCATAAACGAGCTGTGGTACGGCTCTCGCATGTTGACATTGCCACCATACAATACATCGCACTCAGCTATGTGTGGGGAGGTTCTCAGAGGTTGAAGTTAGAGCGCAAAAACTGGAATTCACTGAGTCAACCTGGCGCATTATGGCATACGACTTCCAAGACTATTGAGGATGCAATGGTATTGACGCAGAAGCTTGGTCGGCAGTATCTGTGGGTTGACGCGCTTTGCATCGTCCAAGAGGATACACCAGATCAGTCATATCACCTGTCATTTATGGACCAAATATACAGACACGCAGAGCTTACGATTATCGCAGCATCCGGACGAGACTCCGAAGCTGGCCTGCCTGGGTTACGTACGCCCCGCAGACAAATGCAACGGATTCTTCGTATCAGAGACCCTACAAAGCAGGAACCTGAACTCTATTTAGCCACTGCCTCAACCACTCGTCCACGGTGGTTCAGAGATATTCTGGGAGAAACAGAATGGAATACCCGGGGTTGGACACTTCAAGTGAGAGTCATGTCGAGACGCGTCTTGATTTTCACTGAGAACGAGATCTACTGGAGCTGCCGCAACGCCAATTGGATAGAAGGCCTGTTCACAGAGACACACCTCGTGAAAGTCAGTCTGTACCACGACTTCTCACAGACTAATTTCCTTAGACCCGAATTACCAGAATCTGAGGAGGGGTTGTTATGGGATGACTTGGGGCACCAGATAAAAGACTTCTCATCTCGCAGCTTCACTGTACCTGGTGACGCTTATAGCGCGTTTCGTGGGATTCTCAAAGAGTTCACATCGATGACAGGAGAGCCTTTTCTCTGGGGGATCCCAACAAGTAGATTTGAAATTGGACTTTGCTGGCAACGGCAGTGGATACTAGCAAAGGCCTCGGGTGCATACCTAAAGCGAAGAACGGACTTAAATACATTACCCTCGACCACTTTGAGTTGTCCCGTGTCGTTTCCGAGCTGGTCATGGCTGGGGTGGATAGGGAACATCCAGATGTGGTTCACAAACCAGTACAGGGAGACGGGGTGAGTCATGAAAATACAGATGAATACTGGCTACGTACAACAACTGACTGTTTTGCAAAGGTTGACGGAAGACATTGTTTGTTATGTTGTTCGAAATAATCCCGTTCGGGTAGTAAAGGTGGGGAGGATCAGAGACGACTCGACCGAATTCTCGGCCCCACCTACAGTCAGTGAGAACGTCGTTACTCCAAACGCCATCTCATCTCGCTACCATCAATTGACACATGGGGCTCTCGAAGGAATACCAGACAATCAATTGATTACGTTTTGGTCCGAGACCGCCACGTTCTTCGTGGATGGGCCTGTGCGGGACTCTGCCAGATATGACGACGTTGAATTTTATAACTTCGACGTCTACAGAGCCAACGACGACGGTGTCCCGAACGTGTTATGCGGGCAAACTGAAAGATGTACCTCCCGGTATGAGGAGGATCCCATAATTCATGCAGGCAAAGGATTTTTCGAGTTTATTCTTCTTGCAACGTGTGAGGTACTTGAAATTGACCCCGGCGAGGCCCTGCTGTCTGTGGAGGACCGTCTTAGATCGAGCGTCCCTTGGATTAAAAGATTCGAGAAGCTTGTCATGCAGATAATGTATGATGGCAGAGGTGTGGCGACTCGTGTTTGCATCGCGAGAATTCGGGAAGATGAGTGGCAAAGAGCAATCCCGCAAAGAAAACTGATCGTGTTGGGATGAGGATTACAGAACAACAGTATGACTCAATAAGATTCCGGAAGGATGTGGCTTTCCCAAGCATGCAATGAAAAACAACCCTCATATTTGAATAGGATAACAATAATGTCACTAAAAGCCTAGAATATTCCGCTGGATACCTTCAGCGAACTCGTCGAGTGGTGTGCCAGCCTCATTGTCCCCACCCTCGTCGCACCCATAATTGTCGATATTTCTGATATCTCCATCTCCAGCCAGTGTAACTTTTTATTAATATCCTTGTTACCCTCATTATGACTTTTACCAGTGGTCGTTAAAACTACCCCATATATATATACCGTCGTACAGATTTTACAATACTTCTTACATAGTTTTTGAGCAAATAGAAAGCCCTCCTGCATGGGTTTGAGATTTTAATTATAACTTCTCTCAGAATAACTGGCGTCAACTACACGGAATAAGCAATAATTACCCTTGCAAGCAGTAGCTGAAAGCTTTGAACTAACCTTGAAGCTGGTATTTCAGAGCAAAGTGCAGTATACAGCATCTGTCAGTGGACCTATCAAGAGCAGACGCCTTGTGATGTGGCTTAGTGGTACTGACCGCCTGAAGCTGTGTTGCATATCCAATTTGATGCAGAAGATAGGCCTACGACGTTACAGGCAATAGATTGTGGGCCAACATTCATAACTTCGATCACGTACTTGAGTTTTGTAGTGGACTTAGCCACTGACGATCCGCTGCTATGTCGGGGTTTTCTGCCAAAGACAAAAAGCAAGATAAGACTACTGTCCGCAATTGAGTCTAATTCCCGAAATCTCAGTGCATATTCATTCGCCTACCTGGTTTAATATGCATACGAGTGTGGCTTAGTTGGGGCATAGCCTCTCGTTCTCGGACAGCAGACTTGGCATCTCGAGGGAACCGTCCAGGTTGATTAATGGGCTGACTGTGAGCCAGCCTGCTTCAAATATGTGCCATTATGGCCAATCCCGCCCCGACACGTGTGTAAAACTCCACAAGCCGCAGCTCCAGACCTTGACCTACCTCGGTGCCTATGCATAAATGATCGATGGTTCCCATTTGCAACGGAAATAAGTCGCGGCCATCTCAGTCGCTTAAATCACAGCAAGCCAGACTTCAAACGAAACCCGTTCCACTATTTCCACCATTGCCCAAGATCACAACCGTTGGCGGCCTATTTGTCCTCGATCTCGCAAGAACTTTCCAAGCAAACTATGGCTGCCAGACCTATTACTGGCGCGAAGCGCAGGCTATCGTCGCCTGAGGTTTCAACTCGAGAATATCCTGCAGATACTTACTCTACAAGCGGACTTTGTGCCCGATGTAGGGATCTTCCCTTGGAGAAAGGGCTCGATCTTCCTGCTGGCGAATTTGCAGTCGAAATTGCCGATGTTGGAACATATTATCGTCATCCAGCGGTCTCTAGCTGCCACCTTTGTTTCTTGCTTTGCAATTCTCGGATTCCCGCTGATCCTTCTACCTCAGGAGCATCAGGGAACAATGATCAGCTCCGCGCTTATGACGTAGTTCGACACAATTCATGGATGGATCCGCACGGAAAATCGAAAGACAGGGAACGAATCGTCGAAGGATATGATTCTCGTTATTTGGCTATTGTTCCATCATTCGGAATTCTCGCAATAAACTACACAGATGCCATGCGTAAATGGGGGAGACGGCAAGGCTTTCTTGTTTTCCGTCGACGTGGCTCTCGGCAGGCTAGCATTTTCGTACCCGAATTGTTGGCCAAAATTTCGATTCTTCTTTGGGAAAGACCTGGTTTCAATACTGCGAACGTTACCATAACAGCTCATGTTCAGGGACCAAACGGACGACTAAGGGACTCCGGCTGATAGACTGCCACTCATCTGTCGTAGTACCGGCTTCATCCCAAGAGAAGTACGTGGCTTTGAGCTACGTATGGGGACTTCCATCAGTGGAAGACAGTGCACCGGAGAAGAATTCTCCAGATTGTCTCCATGATACGCCACCCCTCGCAGATCTTCCAGCCACCATCAGTGATGCCATGAAGGTCACTATCGATATGGGCTTTGACTATCTCTGGGTCGACAAGTTCTGCATCGACCAGAAGGACGAAGCAGTGAAACATGGGCAAATAAGCCAGATGGACTCTATTTATCAGAATGCAGAGTTGACCATCATTGCTGCTGCTGGATCCGACCCGACATACGGCCTTCCAGGAATGAGCAGCAGACTCAGAGAGCCATATCCTACGGTCGCAGTTAGAGGTATCAACATCATTTCCACGCTCGAGCATCCACATTCGTCTATTCAATCATCAAAATGGTCTGAAAGGGGTTGGACACTTCAAGAGGCTGTCCTGAGTCGTCGGCGGCTTGTCTTCACGGATGACCAAGTCTATTTCGAGTGTACCGCTATGAATTGCCATGAGAGTCTTGCTTCCCCACTTGATAAACTTCACGTGAGGGACAGGTCAAAGTTCAGAAATATCATGCTGGGGGGCATCTTCGGCCGCAACCGATATCAGGAATATTGTCATTTCAACGAAAAGACGAGTTCGCCAATGCGAAACTTTGATCGCTTCAGCGACATAGTGCAGCAACAGCAACAGAAACCTGACATACGATTCGGACGCCTTGAAGGCCATGTACGGCATTTTTCGAGAGTTTGAAGACAACAAGACTCAAATCGCCCAAATTTATGGAATTCCGTTCTTTTCAAGCATGCCAGACAAGACGATGGTGTCTTTCTTGAACGGGCTTACGTGGCACCATCAGTGGCCATGGGCCAAGTGGGACCACCGCATGTCTCAACCACAAAGGAGGGAGAACTTTCCTTCATGGTCATGGGCTGGTTGGGTTGGTAATATTGTGACAGGTAAAAGCATATCAGGACAGAAGTTCCTGTACGACCGAATCGAAGTCAGCTCCGTGTCAATTGACATTGGAACTGAAACTATCTTCGACTTGTCAAAATACAGCCAGGATATACGAGTCGGAGATGATTTGCAGTTAAGGACCCCGTATCTTCAATTTCGCGCACCTCTGTTTCCTTCTTCCCTAATTTCATACGATGACTCATCAGAGCCCCCTAGATTGAAAATGGGCCAGTCGGATGTCGGTTTATTTCTGTCAGTTGGGCCGGCGGATCCGTATAATTTCATGAAAAGCCTGGAAGACAGAGGCCGGCAATGCATCTACTGGGGACAATTTTTGGAGAAGTCTAACCATTTAATGGTTTTGCAACCCGAAAGCGATGGCACATGGTCCAGAGTCGGGATGATATATGTACATGCGGGTCCATAGAAACATTACTTCCAAAGACAATGGTCTGGAGTACGCATGGGGACTCCCGAGTATAACCGTTGGTTGAAAGAGAGGCCGACAGGGTATTTTAGAGTTAGTTGAGGGGTGGTCAGAGGTCTGAGTATGGACAGACCGAACGTTGTTGCATCTCAAGCGACTGAGTGTATGTATTGTTCCTAAGATAGATGGAGTGTCCGGAAAGAAGTCTAAAAGCTGGTTGGTTTCTGTCGCTAAAGGGTAATCATGATTGCTGCTTAGCACCTACGATTATTTGCGTAACTTACAAGAAAGCGGCACCCCTGTGACAGTCTTACGTGGGGAAAAGCAGAGCCTCGTTGAGGGTTTGAAGATCAAGGTTTTGGGTTACAAACCAGATTTCAAGAAGGCAGGTCCACTCTTCCATCATCAAAAGATTTCAAGGGTCACGAAGAATGTCGCATTCATATAGCCATCTGAGGAAACATACAAGGACGTCACAAACTATTCCCAGGGGTCAGAGGACCATAGAAATTATGGCATTCATGATGGTATATAAGCCCTTAAAGTGCTCAAGACGATGAGAGTTTAGTTTTAGGGAGAAGGGTTGTCTGGAAAACCAGGAGCAAAGCAGCTCTAAGGATATCGCGTGATCTTTCATTCGAAAAGCCGTACCGGAAGTAGAAACTTGTGACGAAGCCGGTATGGTACTGAACTGTTCTTCCCTTTTGTGCATTTCTGCTATTTCACCTTTCGTCGGTACTGCTTCTATTGTTGCTATCTATACTGAAGCCCTTGTCGTCCCAGTGATTTCTGTGTTTTGAATTCGCCTTAAAAGCAACACTTTCAACAAAATCGACCGTAATACAAGACGTTGGGCATCAGAGATTAACAGAAGGGAGATAGTCACCAGAAGTCTCACTTGAATAGTACAGGTCACTGGTGAAGGTCAGCCTGGCCGGGAAGTGCGCAGAATAATCGTGATGAAACTAAAAAAAGGCTCTTCTATCATTACCGTATACTAAAGCGCGAGACCTAAGACTGCCCGGTAGACGCCGTGGAAGCCATTTCATCCGCTGACGCCAACGCAGTAGTAGTATTCAGGCCGTATCTGCGTCCCACAATTCTCGCCTGCCGACCCAACAACAGGATTCCAGCTGTAAAACTGCTCCAACGTAATGCCGCTATTGGTGGCCAGTTGCCAGCACGAGGCGCCGGATAGGGTCTGGGCGAACTTATTGCAGCTTGCCGGAATCCCTGCTTGTGTTTGCGAAAGTTTTGGGGCCGCTGCCGTAGTACTCGTTGGGGGCGCCTGTGTGGTAGTGGTTGGCGAATCTGATTTCACCCCAATGACAATAGAAGCACCCGGGCCAGATCATGTCGCAACTGTCGCCGTTGGCCAGCACCGTGTTCCACTCGTAGAAGGAGCTGAGCTCAATGCCGGCGTCGTTGGCCATCTTAAAACAGTAATCGCCGTCTTGAGCCTCAGCCCATTTGTTGCAGTTGGGAGTTGTGCGTTTGTGGATGGGCGACGGTGTGGATACCGCCGTCGGCTCCGAGGTGGGCACCGACATCGTCGCCGATGGGTCCGTTGTGGTCGGGCCTTCGCCGGTGGTGCGGACGCAGTAATAATTAGTAGCCAAGCCACACCTGCGTATCGCAGCGCTCGCCCGGCTTGCCGACAACGAGGTCGACCTCGAACAAGCGTGCTTGCAAGGTGCCGCCATCATTGGTAATCTTCCAACATGAGGCAATCGTGATGTTGGCCTGGACGTAGCGGTTGCAGCCAGACGCGATGCCTTCTTGCATATTTGTGGGCGGCGAGGCTGGGTTTTCCAGAATGGAGAGACTGGGAGTACTTCCCGGTCCCTCAAAAACCGGCCCTTCGCCATCGTCAGGGATTTCCCACTCCGGAGGACCATTCCAAGAGCCACCGCGAAGAGTGATACAGGCATACTGGTTTGGGACTAGGAAGTCACATGCTTTAAGGACGTTTGGGTTCTAGGCAGCGAGACGTACGGCAGGGATGGGATTTGTATCATGGAAAACTGCCGCTGCAATAGAGTCACTGCGATTGACGAATGCAAGTAATGTGACAGACTCAGCCATTTTATTCACTCACCAAGTATTCCCTTCATTCACCCGAAGAAGCTTACATGCGGGTGATCCACAGAACCAGTCTTCATCCGAGTCCTCATCATTCAATGGGCCTTCTGGCTCCATAATGCAGGAGGAACTGCGCGTTGTCACCATCAAGTCGCCGGTAGTGATGCCATGCAGCTCAGCTAGCTCCTCGCACCTCTCCAAGTCAATCTCAGCGAGCGTTGTTTCACGCGTAGCGAAGATGTCAACTCATTGACCCAGCTCGCAGTCGGGATCCGAGTTTGATACGGTGGGGAATTGCTTTGATGACTTCACCGCTGAAGTCGTAACCAAGGATAGTGGACTGCACGCCTATCAGCGGGGCATGCTTTGCATCGGCGGGATTGACAACTGAGAACCAGACTTCAAGAACCACCTCGCCCCCTGGTTCGAGAAGTGGAACATCAAATATGACCTGCAGATTGCAGTTATTGGCGACAAACAGGGCGGGCGCGATGGAGATAGACGCTGACATGTCTCAGAAATGGTGATAGCATAATACTGCGTGGTAGGTAAAATAGCGTGGTGATGGTCAGTGCAGGGGAAATGTGAGGTTCTAATGCATCAGCGCCTTGTTGAAAATGATCGATGCGGAAGAAATGGAAGTGGCCAACGTCTGCAACCGTTCCCCCGGTGAACCGACCTGGCTGGTGGGCGTAGCTTATGCTGGGAGCTGAGGTACATGCTAGTCTTAATGCTCTAGTTGTTTGCCTGACTACTGATTTATTTGTCGCCACACGCCAACTTGCATACTCCGTGTATTCTTCAGAGGGGGTATCATCGTCGCAACAAATGTCGTACTCAGTGAAATAATCCTTCATCGTCTGAACTCGGGCGTAACCTCGGCCGAGCCTTGGGCTTGGACTTCGGCCGAATCTTCGGGAGATAATTCGCCGCATATCAGTGGCACTTCTAGGATGTTGTAGCCGCTGAAGTTTGTTATGAAATCGGAAGAGCCGGTCTCAACCGATTCGTTGACGTAAGTAGACCTCGGTCTGGCATGTTTGATGAAATAAGAAGCACCGCCTGAATATCTTATGGCGCCTGAAAGTCTTGGTATTTTAAATGCAAGTTCCCATCCACCGGATATATTGCCGCATTCACAACGTTTCTTGCTATTAACAGGTCTGCCAATGCTAGACAATGAAAGAATTTCAATTTGAAAAACCACGCGCTGGTTTGAGCCTTCGGCACATCCCAATTCCTAAGCCAGGCCCCAACCAGGTCCTCATACAAGTCAAAGCAGCTGGGCTCTGCCATTCAGATTGCCATCTATTGAAAGGGGACGGGTTAGTGACAACACCTATCACTCTTGGACATGAGGTGTCTGGGATTGTTGCGTCCGCTGGATCTGAAGTCAGGGGGTTTCAGCCTGGCGATCGAGTAGCGATAGGCTTGCGTTCCCATCCCTTCGAGAGCCAAGAATGGACATCAGCACCCGGTCTAGGTTGCGACGGGGGCTACGCCGAATATGCGCTCGCGTCTGCGGCACATCTGAAACGAATACCTCAAAATGTATCCTTCGCACAAGCGGCGGTTGCAACGGATGCCATGGCGACTGCGTATCACGCTGTGGTAATTGAAGCTGGTGTGCGCCCGGGGATGACGGGTTGCATCATTGGTATCGGAGGACTAGGCATGTCGGGACTTGTATTTGCTGTCCTGTTAGGAGCGGATGTATACGCCGTTGATGTGGTTCCCATGAAGTTGAAGGAGGCAGTCCGCCTGGGTGCTCATGAGCGCTTCGAAAAGCTAGATGAAGCTAGGGGCGTGAACTTTGACGTAATTATCGATTTCGCCGGCATAGGGCAGACCACAAGTATGGCTGTTGAGAAAACCAGGAAAGGTGGCAAAGTGGTGGTTGTCGGCCTAGCGGCGTCCAGGATCACAGTCTCCGTCACGGCGTTGGTAACACGCAGCATCAGCATAATCGGTTCGTTTGGCGCCAGTCAGGATGACTTGAGGACTGTTTTCGAACTGTTGGCAGATGGAAAAGTCCCGCTGGAGTTAACTGTGTGAGATCGACTTCGCAGATGTTCCAGCCGGACTGGATGCCTTGAACAAGGGCTGTGTTAGTGGAAGGCTTTGGTCGGACCCGAGCAAAGCTAGAAGGAACGGAATGGCTAAGGTGTAACTGTGAATTTGATTCAATTACACGAAAGAACTGTATGATTTAATTTATCTTTCAGCTACTCTGACTACGCTCCACCATGGATTATTGTGATTTGATAGGGGCATAGCAGTCGGCGAACCCAAGGTCGAATCCCCAAAGGGGCGTGTTAATTCTCTTGGCCTTTCCCTTGGCGGCCAAGCCGTCAAGTAAGTCCAGATTTCCCTTGGAAAGCGAGATGACCTTCTTGTTAGAAGAAATACGCTTCTCCGTCACTGACTTAGGTAGAACCACAACGCCCTTGTTAACATGGTAGCTGATGAGGATCATGGCGCAACAGCGACACCGGCGACCTCACCTTCGTCATCGATGAGACGCGCTGGTCCGCCAGAATGAGCCGGCGGCTGACGACTTTCGCGTTGATGAGGGAAATAGCACGCGGCGGCCGACCGAGGAGGAGCTCCTGAGCACTTTGGCTACCTCCCGTGCAAAGACAAGGCCATGCATCTCTGCTATATGCGCAGGTCACAGCTCGGGCTGCCGAACGGATGGAGGCCACGGCCACGGCGACTGCTGATGAGGATGCCGAGTCGCCGCGGCAGACCGCGTTCGGCAGCGGGGATCCGCGCGTGAAGGAGTGGGTCGCCGGCCCGTTGGCGACGGCGACGGAGGTAGCGGCCGAAGCGGCGGCGCTTATCACGCCTGCGCCCGGCCCTGCTGCTGTAGACAAACTGATGTAAGGTGATACAGAAAGCTATACTATGTATGAAATCCATTTGTTCCAATTGGCTCCTTTGTCATTGGGCAATCAAGAAGATTGGTGTTGTTGGCGGTCTTGTTTTCCTGTAGAGCCCCGGACTTATTTAACGTGCTTACTGCCAGGGGTGCATCATGCATGCAAGAGGGATGCAAGCCAAGACATGCTAGCTTCTTCCATATAAAGCCCCAATGACCCCTCCCATAGCCTCTCATCTTCACCTTTCGCGTTTCTCAGAGCACGTATGATGTGATTGTCGGCCAGCTGCAGATAGCCAACATAAATCTTTGTCAGCCCGCAATATTTTGTTTGTGCACCAAAGTGTGAGAAGTAGGATTTCAAGAGCGTTTTTTACAGGCTACAGACTTCATGAAACTTTGATATTCACATCTCAACCCTCCATATGGAGAGCCTATCTTTCCATCGCGACGTGGCCCAAGACCTCACGCAATTTTACACCAAGTTGGCAACAGCGCCTTACCTGTCGCCCGACAATATCCAACAACCCCCGCCCGAGGGATGGAGCGACACTGAGCTGGACGTAGATGGCCTGCGAAATACACTAGGCCGTTCTGATTCTGCCGTGGACCTCCTACGCCACCTTCCCTACTTGCGGCCCGTCGACGCAGGCCCTCATACGGGGCAATGGCCCATCTTCCCAAAGACTAAGGCCATGCGATACTTGCAAGACCGCAGCTCGCTGCTGGAGGAGCACTTGGAGGGCTTGTTTGAGCTAGTCCACCTTCCTCCAGACATGATCAGCTTAACGTACCCTGCCGGTGAATACACGCTTTACGGTCCGCAATGGTGGCTTGTGGACTGTAAGAGTGGTCGCATTGTCAAGTACGAGGGACCACCACGTGGCGAGGCGTTAGCGGAGGAGTTCGAGACCGAGTGGAAAAAGGCACCATCTTACAGCCCAAGCGAGTTTTTCGCAGAGGTCACCACGATGCTCGGCAAAGACTACTACCCCATTCCCGGCCTGGTCGACGGCATCGAGCCTGACTTCTCCACCCCTGATCGCCGAGAGATTGCCTCCTCCATGTACCAGACCTACATGCTGGCGGGATGGCAGCACGGCCGCGGACCTGGACCAGCCTTTGATCGTGAGAAATGCCGGAAAGACTTGGAAGACTTTTTGAAGGATCGACAAGAACGCGAGTCGAGAAAGCGAAAGGCAGAGGCCTCCCGACACGAATCTCGACCGCCGCCACGAGAGAGAAGAGATCCTGCGACGTACCCCGCTGGCTATAATAGGGACGTCATCGTTGCCGGCCTGACGAAGTACTACAAAACGCTGGCCCAGATGGCCTTCTTTCCTGCATCGCTAATACAGTACCCGCCAGGCGGGCGCTGGGGTGATGATACCTTCCTGCCGGCCGATAAGACGCGCCTTCTGGGCTTCAACGACCGTGTCATTGACCTGCTACGACACCTGCCATATCTTGACGTCGATGAGACCCACGAAGATAACCGCTGGCCCGTTATAGGTCGCAGCGAACCGCAGCGTTACCTTGAGGACAACCCCGAATTGAACGAGAACTTCACGGCGGACAAGGCTACCCCCGAGCGCCTGTACGCTCACGGTCTCTTCCCTTTCGCCGAGAAGATGCCTGATGGTCTGGTTCCCATCGCGGGCGGCGGAGGCGAGGGCAGCGATAGCGGCGAGTGGTGGATCATCGATACCAATGCTGGCACCGTCATTGTCTACGATGCTGGCAACAAGCAAGTCCAGGATGCCCCGAGTGACCAGCCCTGGCTGTGGACACCGCCGCGACCTGCCGGACCGTTCTTTGATGCGCTCGTTGACAGCCTGTATTCTCTTGACCTGGTGCCTTTGCCTCGTCCTGAAACGGAGGACGCAGAGTATTATCCCGAAATTTGGGGTACGATTCGAGAAGGGGAGGAAGAGGAAGATGAGCTGGTAGACCCCGGGATTGAGGTATGTGTCTTTATTGTTGGTTTTGTCATATTGCATATGCTCTGGTGGTATGTCGGACTGACGGCATTGGGAATAATTCTTGGACGCTCGGGATATCTACCGCGAGCATGGGTGGCCGAACCTGGCTGGGTTTCGACGAAAGGAGTGCTATGATGCGTTAGTCGAGTTGCGAACCAAGCTGGTGGAGGAGGACGAAGAAGAGGATTATGGACCTGCTTAGTGGACTGCACAGAGGAGAAGGCCATGTTACTCTGTCATGAACTCGGTATGACTTGAAGGTCGAAAGTGGAAGCGAGAAGGCGACCGGGCAGATTGAATTTTCGGAGAATATCCAGCGACTAAAACGGATCATGATACAAATCAGGCAGATATAATACATCTTCGTACGGCACGCTCGCGACTCAAGAGTCACCACGACCATCCTCCATCATGTCCATCACGTGGCGGCTTTGAAGAAACCACTCCTCCAATTGAGCGGCCTGCGTTCTTGCTCCAGGAATCTGATGATCAGTCCCGGATTGACCTAGATTCCCGTCGCCAGTATTAACCCCGGTCGGCTGTGCATGTGACGTAGAAGAGCTGTCGTTTAGGTCAGCGAAGCCAGTGCCATCAAGAGCCATCGTCGCGGATGGTGCCGAATGTGACATGAACTGGTCCAGCGACGTCAGCGCCGAGATATTGTGCCACTGCACTGGCTCCGCAACAGGTGCTGTTTGGTGGTATATCATTTCGAAGGTAATGTTGTCGGACATCACTCCTGAGGCAGAATGAGACTTTGCTTCAATGTACTTGAACGCTGCGCTGTACAGCGGTTTGAAGGTCTTGAGCAGGTGATTGGTGCTGAAGGTATCCCGATCTTGACCAGCCTCCAGAGAACTGACTAATGCATCCAGTAGTTCGAGGTCGGCCGCATTCACAGTCCAAATTACATTGCAGAGTATGACGAAGAATGGGACGAAAGTGGATGAAAGAAGCGTCCTGTGCGCAGATGTCAGCTCTTTAGAACTTGAAAACCTGGGATCGATGGAAGCAACCAATTGATGCACATGTCAAATAAGTGGGTGTCGCGGGAATCGATCAGAGACATGCTTCTTGTGTGTTCTTTGAGAGCTTCTCTAGCTGTGCTGATGCATTCTTCGCAGAAAGGTACGTTGTTCTCGCATATGCTGCGATAAATCAAGCACATAAGAGACAAGTGTGAGATTTTGTCGCATTGAATGAAGATGTCGTCGAATGTGTTCCCGAGGACTCGTCGTCTGTCTTGAAGGAACTCAGTCTACACAATTCAGTCAGCGACACGCCAGACACGATCAAACCACGAAGATTGTTGAACATCGCGTACCTCGTAAGAGTCTGCATCGTTGATGACCTCTTTCAAGTCAGCTATCAGACTCCGAGCTCGGGAGTTCCTCGTGTTGGCGTCCTGATGTAGTGCTTCTGGACTGTAGATCTCGTCGTACACCCTGCCCTCAATTTGCGAAATCCGTAGCCATTTTGGAGAAAGAACGCCTAGCGAGCCCCCTACCTGGTATCCCATCTTGATGGCCTTCAGCGGGACCGTGATGTCGTGATCGCGTAGTGTGGAAGATCGGCCGAGTTGCAAAGAGAGATTTTTCTCCAAGATGAACATGGCCCAGAACAATTTGGACTTTTGACGAGTTTCAGAGTCAAAGCTATGGTCCCGTTGAGAAGCTGTCCGGTGCAAGCCCATGGCCTGACTCATTCGAGATGCCGTACTGATGTAGGTCCATGCCATAGTTGGTTTGGACTGGCCCATACAATATTCGGTCTAAAGTTTACACGGTCTGTCAGAACAATCCTGCACAATACCCTACTAGGTATGTACCTATGATGGGTCTCTCTAGTCGGAATAGATGGGCCGTACTTACAGCCATTGTGAGAGCTAGAATGTATTCCACCGATGTGGGAAGATGGAAGGAAAGTTGCGAGAGGACATGATCCGCATGGCTCTGACATACAGTGCCGTAATTCAGATACGTCCGTTGAACAGAAGTATCGGTTGAGAATTGACCACTTTGAGTGAACAACCAGTAAAGACCAATATATGCGATGATCAACTCCGCCATCGATGGGGCTCTATCAGTTGAGTAGACACCGAGCAACTGTTCAGTGACTTGGCCTACAGATTCGAACTGCATCATCCAGAAGTACCTCATCATTGGAGTTTCTGTTACCATTGGTGTCAACCAAGGACAGCAGGGACGGCACCGCGGCGTCTAGTGAATGCCACCAGCGAACATTTACTTCACTCACCTTTCAGCATGCGCAAACAGTTCAACGTGAGCTGTACGGGAGGCAGTGATTCCTGTGCAAAGTGTTCACCGGCGTGCGGCGTTCCATGACAAGCACCTGTCATATCAGTATTAAGGGTACCGACTGTCCTGATAGTGTTTCGAATATCCTTCATCATGGACGCCATTTCGTCATAGTGGGAGATGGGCAGGTTAGTAGTCACAGTATTCTCCAAAATTCGAGTCGTGAAGTCCGCGTGGGCAGCTAAAGATGAGTCACCCTCATATTCGACCTGGTCGCGAGGGGTTTGGGGATCCCGTTGACTTCCTTGCAAACTTGTCCCTGAGTCTGCTGGAATCTGATAACTTCCGCTCGAACCCACAAGATCGGTTGTTGACTTGTTCGCCTTTGGCCGACTGTTGTCCTCCAGCATGATGCACAGCTTCTGAAGCCTTTCAGCAATGTCATCTACCTTTTCCTCGCTTGCATGGGCTTAGCCGAGATCGGTCATGAAATGCCATGCATGACCTACATATGACCCAACGAGACACCACTGCGTTCTCGCTTCGGTCTTGCCTTGTATCCCATCATGTATGTGCACTGTACATCTAGGCGGCGGCATCGTGAACACGGCTTTTGGCGATCACAGCCAACCTGATAAAAGGCCGTTAATCTCAAAACAGTCGACTCCGCTATCTTGTTTCAATCCTGTGGAACAAGTACCTTTCGCACACGGCAACTGTCACACTGTCCAAATCAGGTGTGTCAGTCAATTCTGCCCCATTCACAGCACAAATTCGCCACGCCATACGGTAATAACAATCCGGCTCTTGCGTCAGGAAGATCCAAACGGGGTAGAAGGCAAATGAACGGAAGCCCACTCACCGAAAGATTGTGACGGTCGCTTCCCCCACGCTCGACATGCTCTGTGACTGAATTTGGACCTGAGTCTGTGGTCTCTTGCGAAGTCTCCATCATCACACTGATGATAGGCCTAATCAGTGCCAAATCAAGGTCGCGGTTACCAAAGATGGCAAAGTTCGGATTGTATCGGGGTAAAAGATGGCAACCACATCCGACGAGGCAAGGGGTGAGGAACTTCAAAGACAATCGAACGGATCGGAGACGGAGGCAAGCTTCCTTATACATGCAGGAAAGTGGGGTCAAGTGCGGAGTTTCGGGGGGCCGAGCTCTCCGCACAGCACTGCCATGCCGTTCCGGGCTCGGCACGCCCGCCTACCGATGATTGGATTGGATATCCATCATCCAAGATTGTATTGCATGCTTTTGGCAGAAACTCAGGGGCAATGAATGATAGTGGATTCAGCAAATTTTCATCCTGGGCTTGCTCTGGGGAGAAGGTACGGCGGCCTAATACTACGTCACCGAAAGGGGAGCTGCATCGAAGGCAATCCCCCAAGGGCCCCGCGTACATGGTTCACCAGCAAAGCTTCTGAGAAAAACCACATCCTCTTTGAAAACTTTCCACACGGAAACCGCACCTCCAGAAGTCACATTGAGTTTATGTTTGGCTACTCCCTTCACTATCTTTGCCACACATTCGGCCGCAAACCTCCTCAAAATGTCGCAGATCATACCGCAGGATCCGAGCGCTCTCGACTCTTCTGCTGTTACCGCCAAGTCACGCTACCGCGAAGACTTATGCGACAATCGTGTCAGTGGAGATGTCTCTGGCGAGACGCTGGCCGATGATCTCCTTGGCCATCTTGGTTACGACCCTCAGCTCAAGCGAAACCGGTCTACGGCTCACGTCGCTTTCATGGCCTTTGTGCTAGCAGCGAACCCTTACGGCCTCGCGACCACCTTGAACTATCCTCTCATAGGAGGCGGTCCAGTGAACATTATTTGGGGATGGCTCCTGGTTGCGCTGATTGTCATATGCGTTGCCGCCTCTCTTGGCGAGATTACCAGTGTGTATCCAACTGCGGGAGGTACGAACTTCAAATTTCATCTTATCAATTGTTTTGCCAACAAATTTCATTCCTTCAAGTACCTGACGTGGCATGCAGGTGTATATTACCAAGCAGCAATGTTAACGCCGCCCAAATATCGGGCGCTCGCAAGCTGGATCTGTGGCTGGCTTTTTGTAGTGGGAAACATGTCAATCACTCTCTCTGTGAATTTCGCAACTGCACAATTCTTTGGTGCCTGCATCAATGTTTTTGAGTCGGAACCTGGTAAGGGAATATTCCCTGGTGAGACATACCAAGTCTTCCTCGTCTTCGTCGCTATAACATTGTTGTGTAACGCCGTCTCGTCTCTTGGAAATCGCTGGCTGCCATGGATTGACGTGAGTTTGCCTCCTACTCATACCATTAAGGGTGCTCGCTGAAGTAGAAGCAGACGGCTGCTATATTCTGGACATTTGCCGGAGTGTTTGCTATCACCATTGCTGTCCTAGCTATCGCAAAGAATGGCCGACATTCAGCCGCATACGTTTTCACCCATTTGGAGACACAATCTGGGTGGCCTGATGCATGGTCCTTCTGCATTGGTCTCATGCATGCTGGCTATGCTACATCGTCAACCGGCATGATTATATCGCAAGTTCTCTCAGTCCACTTAGTCTAAGAACGCTAACTAATTTGCCTCTCTGTGCAGCATGTGTGAGGAGGTTCGGCGACCCTCAGTCCAAGTACCCCGAGCCATGGTGGCAACAGCCTGTATCAACACGGTCGCTGGCCTTCTATTTCTGATCCCTCTTGTGTTCGTGCTCCCTGACATTCAACAATTACTCGCCGTATCCGCTGGCCAGCCTGTTCCGACGATAATAAAAAACGCTGTTGGTTCGCCAGGCGGCGCTTTCGCTCTACTCATGCCACTGGTAATACTGGGAATCATCTGTGGCATCGGCTGCTCCACAGCGTCCTCGCGATGTACTTGGGCATTTGCAAGAGACGGCGCTATACCGGGCTCTCGGTGGTGGAAACAGATTCACCCTAGACTCGAGGTTCCGCTAAATGCGATGATGGCCTGTATGACTGTTGAGGTTTTGCTAGGCTTTATATACTTCGGGTCTCCAGTCGCGTTCAGCGCATTTTCTGGCGTGGGTGTTATTTGCCTGACGTGCTCGTACGCAACACCGATTGCGATCAGCCTTGCGACAAGGCGTAAGAGCTTGAAGACGGCAGCTTTCAACCTCGGGAGGATGGGATACTTCTGCAACATTGTGAGCATAGGTATGCGCCCCTGTCTTTCAATCAATGTCTCTCACTAATTATGGTGTTTGAGGTTGGTCTCTGTTAGCGGTACCCTTATTCTGCATGCCATCCCCCCTTCCTGTCACGGCAGCGTCTGTCAATTATGCATCGGTTGTCTTCGTGGCCTGTACCATCTTCTCTGCGGGCTGGTATGTGGTTTGGGGTCGTGACCACTACTCTGGCCCTCCGACCACAGGTTAAGACTTTGATACCGAGCTTCGGTTATCATTCTATTGAAACTTTAGAGCTTCTTGAATCTGTAACTATTGCACAGTCGCGAAGTAAGTTAGTGGTGTACCAATGCCAGGCGCGGGTTTAGTGTCAGCTAGTCAATGGCGCGGTGGGTCAATAGAAGCACGGCATTAGAGCCGCTCAATCAGTCAGGCAGGAAAATTCCCACGCGAAAACTACCACAGCTTGAAGAGCTCTCTGAAGACTGTCTGGCACATGGCGTTTTCTCAAGAGCTACCACAACCGAGGGGGCGTAGAATCACTAGCCACTACGATCCCTAGACGAATGTTGAAATTCGAATTTAATGCATCCTATTCCTAGGGTTGTCCATCCAGCATACGTCTCATTCAAGGACGAGGACATCTTCGAACCCAACGTGGTGCTGCTTATGTACAATATCCAGTATCTTAAACATGAAAATTATGATTGTGAAAAAAGAGGGAGAAAGAAACGAAATGAGGTTTTTGAGGCCACCTGCGTCAACCAAATAGTCAAGACGGAGACGATGCTCAAGCTTCAGATCTTCCCCACGCCGGCGTTGTTGGTAACAGTGCTCTTCACGCTGCTGGCCTGGATAGGAGTGACGAGGTAGGCTTTGGCGCTTGCCATGGCGGAAAGACCAGAGGTGTCTTTCATGCTGGCAAACTTGCCACTGCTGGACAGAGAATTCGCAACGCAGTTGCGGCCAAGGCTGCTGGAGCAGAGGCCCAGAGAAGCCGAATCGGGAGCGTTGAAGATGGTGCTGACCTTCTCGGCCTCGGCTGTCATCGGCAGGGTAACTGACTCGAACACGTTACCCTCGATCAAGGCGGAAGTGCCGGCATAAGCGTCAAAGGCGTGTCCTAGCATGTTCGAGAACAGGTTGTTGGTCGCCTGGACTGTGGTTGTAGCACCGCTCTGGCCAAGCTTAGGGGCTCGGCCGGACAAAGCATGCCAGTAGTTACGGTCAAGAGTGACTTTGTCGCCAGTTGCGATGAACATCGCAGTCCAGTAGTGGTTCCCGTTGCAGGTGGCTGACGTTGTGGTGGTGCCATCGAATTCCGTGTTGGAGATGGTCAAGCGGCTGGCTGCGAAACTTGATAAAGCAGTTAGTGATTTGTGTTTCTCTGAGTGTACTGTAGCGTGGTGAATTTACTGGGTAACAACAAACATGCGCCCAACCTTGCTGAACTTGCAATGGTCTACCCAGACGCCGTCATTGCCTTCGAGCTGGAGGGCATCTCCGCCCCAGACATCGCGGGGGTTGATGTTCTATGTCTATCAGCAAGAAACCAGGTAATCAAGATCCGACGACTTACCGTGATGTGCACATTCTGAATGATCACGTTCTTGGAGGTAGCGGGAAGCCTCAGACCCTTGCCTTGAATCACGCCCTTGCTCCCAACCCCGACGATACTCTTGTTACTGCCGACAACCAAAGAAGTCGCTCCAGCCTTATCGTAAGAGATCGAGGCTGAGACCATGCCGCTTCCGGTGCAACTGTTGCTGCCGATGTAATCCTGACCGCCGTTGGCCAAGGTGCATGTTGTGCTGGTGCATCCCGTTTCGGTCGCAGTACCCTCCGAGCCGACGAAGTCGAAGGTTTTGTCGATGAGAATGACACGGGCAGTACTGTCGGACAGCCAAGTGGCAAGCCTATAATCGCGAGTCCACCGATCAGTTTTCCGTTCTTTCAGACAACCTAGCCATTTGAGCAAGCTTACTCTGTAATGTCCTTAGGAGCCGCAGCAGTGGCAGAGCCTCCACCAGTGACGCCCTTAGCAAAGCCATACGCGGTTCCCTTCACTTGCGCAGCAACGAGAACAGGGGCAAACCCCAACAACATAGAAGTAAAGAGATGCATTGTAAACGAGAGAATGAGCTGAAGGGCTTAATGATCGGAGGAAGTGAAGCAGAAAGGTATGACTCTCAAGACAATGAGTAATATTATGATCGTGTAGGCTGTATCTCTTAAATATACCTTACATCTCCTTGGTAGGAGGAAGGGAGGCAAGTGCCACGGCGCTGCTCAAGAATCGACCGTGAGGCTAAAGTAATTCTACACCATCGGCCGAGATTTGATCAAGACAAAACAATAACGTGTCATTCAACTCCTTTAGGATACGTCAACCGATGTTTCAATGTAGTGTATGTGGGAGACTGAGCAGTGGCATCTTCCGTTGTTAGTTCCACAACTGGACTTCCACATCGTTAACAGAAACATCAAAGGTATCTTTCCCCGCTTCTCATCCTTCGCTTACCATATGAATACACTACTTGGACTGCATTGAGACAAAAGCGGCCGAGACGGCTGGGAGGAACTATCCGTGCGGAGTGAAAGTGGTGTTACAGTCTCTCCCTCCACCAACCACATTTCTCAGAACAGGGAGGAGTTATCCGGGGGAGAAAGGGTGATTTGTATGGTCCCACTCTTCCGCCAATCACTTCCCTCAAATTGCCCTCCGCCAATGCCACCTCCCCCAATGCAGATGGTCATTTCTCCGAACTTCTGACGTCTGATCTGAACTTTTAACTGAGCTAACCACCCGAAGGACACATCCTAGTTGCCAGAACGTACACTCGTTCGTTTTATTTATATCTGCGGCTTTCCCTCGAATTTTGCGCCCAGGTCATCCTTCGATCGGCATGCAAGCGGTACGGGTGCATGCCATACGTGGTGTGAGTCGCCACGCCGCCACGGCGATCAGGCGATAGCGTAAATAAAAAGATACTGGACCAGTTGGGCGACGATCCGCGGTGCACTCTTCTCGCTAGCCAGAGCACCCCTTCGTGACAGTGAATTGTGGCTTCAGTCTGGCTCGTGGATTTTCCCTCGCAGAGAGCTAGTACCAAATGTCATTCGTTATTGGTGTACTCAATACCGAGCGTTCTGAATGCTAAGAATGGAAAGCATGAATGACCTTGTCGATCTAGAAGTCTCGCGCTAGGCTTACAAGTGTCCTCAAATATGACGCTGATAGGAAGGGCAGTTCATCAGTGGAGTGGTCCGCCAACACCCTTGTGATCTACTTGCCTGCGCCACTGATGTTGGCGAAGAAGGTGCTTCCTTCGGAGATCAAAGGTGGACACGACGAACATGTCAGGGTAGGACACAGCATGCATGCGTGCACAATGATGATGCAGCTTCAACTGCGATGAAAGGAGGCAGGCCGCATCAAAATATTTCGGGCAGGATTGGTCGTTTGAGTCTGCTTTTGAGGTGCCCCGGCCCTCGTCACTTCTTCTTAGTAATAATAACAGCAAAACTCCCTAATACTAGAATAAGAAAGGTCTGTTAATATAAGCCAAATACTAATGTTTGTAGCCTGTGGCATGGTTTCTGCGGGCTGGTCTGTAGTCTGTGTTTATGATCATTATGTTGGTAGTCCGACCACAAGCTAAGACTGTGATACTAAGGTGCAATCATTATTTCAATAGGATTTTAGAGCTAGGATATTTTATGTCATTGAATCAACAGTGAAATTAGCATACGATAATACGTCGGAATGGTCACTTGGGGAATAGCAATCATGACAGAGCTAACACTTTTCTAGGATATGAAGATGTCCCTGGAGGAACAACAAATACCCGAGCTTGTCATACTTATCCCGAATGCGACTCAACGGTTTTCATGTATATCATTATGTTCATACCCGCTTTCGCCTTCACAAACGGAATAACTGGAGGGGGGACGACTCGGCCACCAGCGCCTCCACAAGGGCAATCAAAGCAATTTTGACCCCCATACTTGTTAACTTAGCTCTTTTTTTGGGCTGGGCATACCTATAAGTGGGGCGATAGCCTATATAAGGCCTCCTATTAGCTAGAGTATAAGACATCAAATATTTCAATTCAATCGAGGGGTATCGGATTGATCGATTGGGTAGTGGCGATAGCCTCACTTTGCTTGGTTAGGTTATTTGCGTTATCAATTTACTTGCCCTTGTGGAGGCGCTGTCGGCCACCCCAAAGCAAGCAAACTTGTCAAGTTCAATCAATCAATCAATCAATAATGGAGCTATCGGCAGGCAGTCAAGTCAAGTTTGAGCTTCAAACTTGCTTGATTCCCTTGACTCTTTCGAGGTGGGGGGAGGGCTTGAAGGGAGCTTGAAGGGGCCTTGAGGAGGCCAAGGACGGGATCATGGAAAATCCGGAATGAAAAGCTGTTGATTCATCCCGATTTCCCCGGCCCCGAAACTCCTCTCCCAGCCCCGAAACCCCGGCCCCGGGGCTTCCCTGCTGTACACTCTAGAGCCCTCTCCTCTAGGGCCCCCCTAATGTATAGGTAGGGGTATTTGCCAAACACTTGCAATTGATTGGCAATCAATCAAGTATGGCATCGCGATATGACAATCAAGTCAAGCTTGGGCCTCAAACTTGATTGATTGCCTTGGGGTGGGCCTTCGGAATGAGGAAAGTCTGAATTCAAGACGCTTAACCCAGCACTGATTTATCAGGAATCTCTTCTGGCAAAGCCAGAATTACTTGAGAGCAACTTCCAT
Source organism: Colletotrichum chrysophilum (assembly GCF_026319265.1). NCBI lineage: Eukaryota > Fungi > Ascomycota > Sordariomycetes > Glomerellales > Glomerellaceae > Colletotrichum > Colletotrichum chrysophilum. The sequence continues at coordinate 75,858 of NW_026517342.1, read as the reverse complement.
CGCTGCCATCTCCACCAGGTACATACCGGGAAATGCGAGCTAGTCTGATCTCAGTTTCCTGACTCACCGCCTCGGTCGTCTTGGTCGGAGTTTCGGAGGCGGAAGAGTTTCTCAAGACGGTGGCCCGCGGCACGACGTCAGTCCCGCTCCGCTTTTTCAACTCGGCGAAATGCATCTGGATCATCACGACAGACGGACCGTTCCCCGTCAGGGGTGTCAACCTAATCGCAGTCTCCAACCTTCGGCACCCGAAGCTTCGTCTCGCCGCCAAGAAATGTTACTGGTGAGCGAGGAAATAGTCGACAAAGAGGGATGAGTTATAAAGCATGCCATTCTTCGTAAAACAACAATGGCCTTTTGCTATGATTCAATTTTCTGAAAACGTCCACTACCAATATTGCAAATTAGCTAGTCTTGGCTGTTGACAAACGCTCACTCAACATGGCGTCACTAGTTTTCGGCGAGGGTAAAGATTTCGGTTTACCGTATCTTTTGCTTGCAACGGCGCCTTTCATCATATACTTTTTCATGTGCAGAGAGAGTCTTCATGAGGGCTTTCCGGTTGCTGGACTTCCTCCAGATGGGCATAGCGACCTCCAAAAGGCTCGTGAGAGATGGCTTGTGGACGGTCCAAACATCCTTCGCGAGGGGCTCAAGAAGGTAAACGACCTTCTTAGCCGACTTCATGCTTCCATACTGATATGTCAACAGTTCTCCGGTTGTTTCCAGGTGATTACAACTTCAGGGCCAAAACTCATCCTACCTGGCAAATTTGCGGATGAGATCCGAAACGATACCAGAATGGATTTTAGGAGGGCCATTCACAAGGTACGTCAACGTATGATTCTTCTTACCTTGTCCTACATCATGTGCGGCTATTAAAACATCCGACGTTGCGATAGGAATTCTTTGGTAGTTATCCCGGATTTGAGATGTTCGCTGAAGGCCCTCAAGATCAGATTCTTGTGGAGATGGTAAGAGGGAGATTGACTCAATCTCTGAGTAAGACAACGCTCCATAACTTGTAAATGGCTCAGAACTTACACGAGAACGCAGATTTCATCACAGCAGATCTGGCCGAGGAGACCGCGCAGGCGACGGAGCACCTTCTTGGCGCCCCCAAGGGTATCCATTAACCCCGAGGACTCCCACCTTTGCAACAGCCTCGCTGACGTTCGATAGACTGGACAGAGTGTCAGTTCAAGTCAGTGCTCTTACAACTGGTCGCCCGCGTTTCGTCACGTGTATTTGTAGGCCCCGAGCTGTGCGCAAACCAAGAATGGTTGGACGTTTCAGTCAACTATACTGTTCACTCCATGATTGCCGCAGAGGCTTTGACAAAGTGGCCGTCGTTTCTCCGACCTTTCGTTCACTGGTTTCTGCCCGAAGTCCGAACCCTGAAGGCAGAGGCTTCTCGTGCGCGACAGATCATCAAGCCAGTCTTTGCCAAGCGGAGGGAAGCGAATCGTATTGCTCGCGACGCGGGTGAGAAAACCACAAAGGTTGCCGACACCATTGGATGGCTGGACGAGGTTGCCAAGGGCAGAGCTTATGATGATGGTCTCGCACAGCTTGGACTTTCATTTGCCGCCATTCACACAACTTCGGAGCTGTTGAGTGGTATCATCTCTGATCTCTGCGACCATCCCCAGTGGTTCGAACCTTTGCGAGAGGAGATGTGTTCGGCGATCAAAACACACGGCTGGTCTAAGAAGGCTCTGCAAGACATGAAGTTCACAGACAGCATGATGAAAGAGTCTCAGCGTCATCATCTGGGAGACATTGGTGAGTCGAGAGCCTCCGGGATGTAGCTCTCCCCTTTGCTAACATATTCAGCGGCAATGCACCGTGTGGCATCAACAACGGTTGAACTTTCCGACGGAACTCGTATTCCCCAAGGTGCCTACACAATGGTCGCACTTGACAAGATGGAAGACCCCGCTATGTTTGAGGATGCTTCTGGCTACCATCCGCGGCGGTTCCTAGATATGCGTCAAAAACCAGGTCAGGAGAACAAATGGCAATTCGTGACGACCGGACCCGAACACTTGGCCTTTGGTCATGGTCTGCACTCCTGCCCTGGGCGATTCTTCGCGTCCAACGAGATCAAGGTCATCCTGGTTTATCTCCTCACCAAGTACGAATGGAAATGGGCCACGGATGGGCGTAAAGAAGATTCATTCAGTGGCCTCTTTGCTTCGGCGGACCCTACTGCCACAGCTTTGATCAGAGCCAGAGATTGTGAAATCTCTCTTTGAGGCCTTCTCGCATGGACCATTGCCCAGGAGAATCTCTCATAAATGGGTTGATAACCTGACCCCAGAATCCCTGGAATAACGGCGGGAAATAAAGCTATTTGCATACTACGTATCGTTGCTAGAAATACTCTTTGGTAGATAGCATCAATCAGAAAAGCCTGAGGCAAATTCTCTCCAGGTGTCAATAGTTGCCAAGTACTACTCTTTAGGTTGATCAATAACATGAAGGGCATGGAAGTACATGTAGCAATGCAAAGTTGAAAGGGAAAAGGGATGCCCGCTTTTAGTGACAAGGTAAATAACTTATTCCATGGCACTTGGATATGTAAACGTATCCAGAAAAACTGAAAGAGTGCACAAATTGTGCGGCAGAAGTGCGGCAGAGAATCCCAATTAGTGGTACTTTAGCCCATTGAAACAGATGGGTTCCTTACCAGTATCCTCGCAACTGCCATCCGTGCATTGCAATAAAAGGAATCTATGGTTCATTCATGACGCTCTTGACGACGAGTAAGCTGAAAGTCTGTCTAAATGATGAGCAAATCTCTAGAGCGGTACCTCAAGCGCGAGACCCCGGCTATGTCATCGTCGTGACTCGGGCTCCGTGGGTTCCATGAACGAGGCGATCTGATGTCCGCGGAAACGTGAGCTTGGCAAACGGGGTTTCGCAACCTGAACTCCCTCCGAAACGCCGCTTCCTCCTTTTCGCAGTATTGGACCTGCGGGACTCATTCCAAGGCAAAGTAATTAACATCGGCCTTTTGACAGCTTTGATGATTGTTGTTGATGGGGACGCAATTTAGTAGTAGCGTTGAAATTGTCGGAGGCGGTATGTCCCACGTCCGCGAGCGCGGACGTTCATCTCGTTGACTCTCAGTGAACAAGTCCAGCTTGCCGAGCTAAAAGCTCTCATACCACTTAAAGGCTGGTAATACTGCCCAGGTGAAATGATCTTACTTTGTTTCATCTCATCTTTCTCCCATACTGTCAAACTCCTTACTCACTTCACTTTATTTGAATTTTAATCAGCTGGAAGCTTCAATGGGCACTTCCCGGGAGAAATTATCAGCCAAAACTGGCAACCAGCAGGGAGCCACCACCCGAGGTGATCCTGGAGTTCTGCCGAGCTACTTCGTAACCAAATACCTCCTCTTGAATGTCTTGGTGTTAGGATTTGTAGCTGATGCGGATTCCTACAACAGAGAATATTTCGATATGGCGACACCACCGATATCTCCATGCAGCTCGTTGCAGCAACCTGCGCACTTGCATCTGGCGTCGGCATGGCCATGGTGAACCTCGTGTTCGGTCAATTTATCACTGTGATCACCGATTTCACCACAGGCGCATCTTCGCCAGGAGAATTTCGCAGCGAATCAGCGCGACTTGCGTACGCTTACTTATAACTAAATCCAAGAGGCAGAGACTAACAAAGTTAGGCTCTATTTCTTCATAATTGGCATCGGCAGATTTGTGGTTTCCTACGGTTACAGCACCCTGTTTACCCTCGCCGCATACCGGATCACTCGCAACATTCGCCATGCATACCTAAAAGCAGGACTCACTCAAGAGATAGCTTACTTTGACTCGGGCATTGGCGGCTCGGTCGCGGTGCAAGCTACCTCTCATGGTAGACTGGTTCAAGCTGGAATTTCAGAGAAGCTTGGCCTCGTCATTCAGGGTCTCTCTGCCTTCATCTCAGCATTTGTTCTGGCCTTCGTCACTAACTGGAAGCTAACCCTCATCACCGGCTGCATTGCACCAGCTACAATCTTTGTGATGAGCGTGGCATCCTATCTAGAAGCCGCGATTGAGATTCAGATTCTCGGTTGGAACGCGCAGGCTGGATCGTTTGCGGAGAGCATTCTTGCTAGCGCTCGTACAGTCCAGGCATTTGCGCTTCGATCCAGGCTGATCACGGACTTCAACACATACCTCGAAAAGTCGGCCAAGCTTGGGCGAAAGAAGAATCCTATATTGGGATGCCTATTTTCGGCGGAATATTTCATTCTCTTTTCTGGCATCGGACTTTGCTTTTGGCAAGCTATTGGCATGCTGGCGAGAGGCGAGACTAAAGCACCCGGAGATGTCTTCATGTGAGCTCAACACCAATCACATCCAAGAATAGCTGCTGACCTCTTACAGTGTCCTGATGTCCGTCATCGTCGCAGCTTCGAGCCTGACCGCCATTACTCCCTACCTCATCGACTTCACCCGAGCAGCGACTGCAGCGGTAGAGCTTTTCAGACTCGTCGATCGGAAGTCGATAATAGATCCGTTGGACCAATCTGGTGATCAACCCCAAAACGTCACCGGCAACATCGATTTTGAGAATGTCTCTTTCAATTACCCCATGCGTCCGGACACAAAAGTCCTCGACAACTATTCCCTTCACATCCCAGCTGGAAAGACGACAGCCTTGGTTGGTGCCAGTGGCTCTGGTAAAAGTACAATTGTTGGTTTGCTGGAACGATGGTATAACCCTGCGTCAGGAACAATCACCTTGGACGGAAGGCCAATCGAACAGCTCAACCTCCAGTGGCTGCGGAAGCAGATCCGACTTGTGCAGCAGGAACCGATCCTTTTCAGTGGTACCGTATACGACAACATTGTGAACGGACTCGTTGGGACACCATGGGAGAACGAGCCTCGTGAAGCCAAGCTGGCTCGTGTTCAACAAGCGGCAGAAATTGCCTTCGCACACGACTTCATCAAGACTCTCCCAAACGGATACGACACAGTCATCGGCGAACGTGGAGGGCTTTTGTCTGGCGGTCAAAAGCAACGTGTCGCTATTGCTCGCAGCATTATTTCCCAGCCCCGGATTCTTCTTCTCGATGAAGCTACTAGCGCGCTTGATCCCCATGCAGAACAGGTGGTGCAGCAAGCTCTTGACAACGTCTCAAGAGGGCGAACGACCATCACGATCGCACATAAGCTGGCTACCATTCGAGATGCTGACAATATCGTTGTCATGAAACAGGGTCAGATCATCGAACAGGGCACCCACGACGCACTACTAGCAATGAACGGCGCGTATTCTCGACTCGTCATGGCCCAGGACTTAGCAATCACCGAGGAACCTTCTGACAGCACTTCCAATTCTGACACCATTGCCGAGGACGAAGACAAGTCCGTCCGACTCAGTCATGCTTTGACAAGATACTCCACCGCAACGCGACTCCGGGCGGAGCAACGAATCGACAAGGACAACTTCGACAACTGGAAACGTGTTGGATTTTGTGCCACGGTCTGGCGGCTTTTGAAATGCACTCCCGAACTCCGGTGGTACTACGCAGCTTTAACTGCAGCATGTTTCATTGCGGGTATGTAACCAAGCCCATTTGTCCTCAAGAGGTTTATTGTTGCTGACTTGGCATTCACAGCGGCGGCGTACCCCGGACAGGCTATCCTGATGTCAAGGTTCATCGAGGTTTTCAAGTTCACTGGGTCACAGATGCAGAAGAAGGGCAACTTCTTCGCCCTCATGTTCTTTGTTGTCGGTATTGGGGCCTTTGTGGTCTACTTTGTCATTGGATGGTGCTCGAATACCATAGCTACAGTCTGTTCTACCTCTCCTCTCATGTCATACATGTCTTCATTTAAGCTGACGCCTACCCAGACCTTCAACCAGAAAATGCGAAGGGAGCTTGTGGATAACATGCTCAAACAAGATCTTCAGTTCTTCGACCGACCGGAGAACACAACTGGGGCTCTGACGAGTAGGACGGACTCATACCCTCAAGCTGTGTTTGAGCTCATGGGATTCAATATCTCTTTGATTCTCGTGTCGATTGTGAGCGTTCTCGCCTGCAGCATTCTGGCGTTGGCATACGGATGGAGATTAGGCGTCGTCATTGTCTTCGCCGGCCTGCCCCCAATGCTCTTTGCCGGTTATGTTCGCATCAGGATGGAGTCTGCTATGGATGCAAAGATATCCAAGAGGTTTTCTTCCAGTGCCTCCATCGCATCCGAGGCAATTACCGCCATTCGCACTGTCTCTTCTCTGTCCATCGAGAAGTCTGTTCTCGAAAGATACACGAGGGAGCTAGATCACGCCAACAGTTTCGCTCGGAGGCCGATATTGCTCATCATGCTGCCTTTCGCCTTCACACAGAGTGTTGAATATGCTTTCATGGCTCTTGGATTCTGGTATTTCATACTCAAGCCACTCCCATTTACTTCGTCGCTTACTTGTTGACTTAGGTATGGCTGCCGTCTGGTATCATTCGGCGACATGAGCACGGTCAATTTCTTCGTCGCCTTCCTGGGCGTCTTCTTTTCTGGACAACAGGCCTCCATTCTCTTTGGCTTTTCTAGCAGTAAGTGTCCATTCTGAGTGGCAAATGCTTGCCGACTAATGCTCCAAAGGCATGACGAAAGCTGTCAACGCAGCTAATTACCTTTTTTGGCTGTCCGAACTGAAGCCATCGATTCGGGAAACTGATGAGAATGCATGCGTTGGGCCCTCGGACTACTCAACAATTGACCTTGAGCGCATTAAGTTCTCTTATCCTTTGAGGTCTGAAACAAAGGTCCTACAGGGTGTCGACCTGTCGGTGAGTTGTGTTCTGTATGCAGCAACCAGGAAAAATTGAAACTGACGAGATCTCAGATCAAGAAGGGACAATTTGTGGCCTTTGTTGGAGCATCTGGATGCGGAAAGAGCACTATGATTGCCATACTTGAGAGGTTCTATGATCCAGTCAGCGGTCACCTGAGGGTTGATTCTGTTGATGTTGATCGGATGAACCCGTGGCTTTTCCGAAAAGACGTCGCACTCGTACAGCAAGAGCCTGTCCTTTATCCAGGCACCATCAGGCACAATATCTCCATGGGTATTCCGACAGAAGATCCGTCAACCATTTCTGATGGAAGCATCATCGAAGCCTGCCGTATGGCCAATGCATGGGAGTTCATCAGCTCCCTGCCCGAAGGTCTCGATACTCAATGCGGAGCCAATGGCACTCAACTTTCTGGTGGCCAGCGCCAGCGAATCGCTATCGCACGTGCCTTGATCCGTAAGCCTCGTGTACTGCTACTCGATGAAGCAACAAGTGCACTGGATACACAATCGGAGCGCATTGTGCAAGAAGCGTTGAACCAGGCAGCTTCGTCTGGTGAGCGGATTACCATCGCTGTGGCACATCGGCTGTCAACCATCAGACACGCTGATGTAATTTGTGTTTTCCACGGCGGTAGAATCGTTGAAAAAGGTACTCACGAGGAACTTTTGGCAAAGGGTCCCATGTACAAGAAGATGTGTGAGGCCCAGAGCCTTGGAACCTAGAACTTTGGGAACAGATAGAATAGGATGCATAGAGCACCCAGCGCACTTAATACACATTTCGCGGAGTTCATTTACCTCAGCTGTCCGGGTATGTTACGCCAAATTTCTCAGACATTGTTTCAGTCGATGCCTATCGTCTTCTATTCACGAGATTGGAGCTCCCGAAGCACCCAGAGTTGCGTAAAACAATTTCGTCCGTCCCATGATGACCATCCGGCCATCTCTGGCGAATTGAAAATTGGAGACGCCGGAACCAAAGTAGATCTTCCCAATCAACTTTCCAGATGGATTCCACACGTGAATCCCATCCCCGCAGCCAGCATACACATTACCCTTTGAATCGCAGTGAATTCCTGCACCCAGTCAAAGTCAGAAACAATCGCACATGAGTCACGCTCTGGGATGTGCTTACCGTCAGGGATTCCAGGACTAACGTAGGCGAACGTCTTCCGGTTCTCCCAGGTGCCGTCCTCTTGTACGTTATACCGATAGCTTACAAAAGTCAGCGCCATTTCCTTCCATAGCATCGGATGAGTGTCAATCGTAACTCACATTGTCGAAGGATCTGTCAAATTCTCGCCAAAGAACGCATGAGCCATGCCGGTGTCTGTGACGTAGGCGTATTCGCCGTTGGGTGAAAACGTGATCCCTGCATTGGACCTAAGTCAGCCATAATCAAACAATGGGTGCATGGGCTTGAGACTTACCATTTGGCAAAGTAAACCCATCAGCCACAACTGACAGTGAACCTGTGGAAGGATCGAGTCGATAAACTTGATTCCTCAGGCCGGGCGTCGGCCGGAAATTCTGAAGATATCCGTAAAGGGTGTCGGTGAAGTAAATGTTTAGATTACGGGGATTGACAGCGACGTCATTGAGTGAGTTGAAAGCTCTGCCAAAGAAGTTGTTGACCAAAACTGCACACAGGACGTTAGGCGCAACCATTCATCAAATTCTGTGATTGATTCTGGATACCACTCACCTGTAGTGTTGTATGGTTCGACAGGATTCATCAGATAGAGCGCTGATGCAAGACGGTCTCCTTGGCCTGAGCCCGCAAAGACCAGGTTACCCTTGTAGTTGGTGCCGCCTTCTTAATCTCAGCACACATACGACATCGGCCCTTTCACGTGGGAAACATACCATTCGGGTTGATCACTTGTGGGGTCGATGGCACTGTATGCACTGGCACTGCTGTAGCACCGAAAGTCCCGTTCCTCAGTTCTTCGGCATCCAGAAGGGAGATCTTCTGTATGATAGAAGACTTTTTCAAGCCGGTGCCTGCGTCTGGATCTCCCGCATTTTGGACGAAGAACATTTCGTCAGTTGTTGGGTTCCTTCTCTAGTCAGCGCGAGGTCTGGGTCACCCAGATTAGCACAGTGAACATACCAAGTGACTGCCTCGTGGAAGATGGGGTCGGACTCTGAGGTCGCAATGAGGGTGAGCGACGGATCACTGCCAATCACCTCGTAGAACTCCGAGCTGTAGATGTGAAAGGGTCTCTCCTTGAGTGACGAGGAATTGACGCCACGCCACAAGAATTCCTGCGATTATTGTGAGTTGTCGCCCTTTCCTGAGCTCTAGGCGCACAAACCGTCGATGCATTGGCCTCGTAAGGAGGTAAGACTTCTTCCAGCACATTCTGGCTCAATTGGTCAATGATCTGAGCCTGTTGCGGCAACGTGGGTGCACCGTCCGGAAGGGCCTGGGCAACGGCGCCTGTGAGGAGAATGGCGATCACGCCAGCAGCCATGTTGAACGATGCCATCCTGGGATTTGGCACGACCTGGAGAGCTTGATAGGTTGATCATAGAGATGCGTCATGTTCTTATATGCCGGGCCACTGGCGCCAAGCAAACGCCTTGTCTCAGCCACGAGTAAATGGGTAGGACTCCACTGGCCCTACGGCCAGACCGGGCATGATATATTGGCCACTCCATTTCTTGGGTCGCGACACAATGGAAAGCCGAGCTAGAAGGTCGGGAAATTGCCTCACGTTGCACAAGGCGACCTGTGGGATCTAATGAGGACACAAGGGTTGGGCACGGGTGATGGATCGGACGCAGCGATGCTGGAAGCTCGATCTGTCAAAAATCGATGAAGTTTGCCATCAACATCAGACGAATTTATCGTACTCATGGTTTTTGTCCGTTATGCACAGGCTTCCCTACCGTGTCTATGCTTGGCTGACGGGTTACAATTCTCTAAATCCCCACTATCCCTAGTGGAGACTGCCAAAATCTCGTAGTAACTGCTTCTTGGCAATATGTGCTAATACCGGGTTGCGGATCCGTTACATCCAGCCATGAATCGCAGCACCAGATCAACGGGCTGTTGCATGATGCCAAGCTTAACGATCGACGCAAAAAGCTCTCATTTGTTTGTCTTGAATCCGAGTCAAACTACCGCCGACCTAATCTTATCTTCCAGTCGTTCGTCTGGTTCAGATATGTTTCTCCACTAATTGTTTAACCACGACTCTAACCCTACCTACTTAGGAAATCAAAGGTCCCGCCCCTGAGACAGGCCCTGCAACCCCACGAAAGATGGTGCGGGCCAAGGAAGCTTTCCATGGAATCGCTTTACGACAGGTGAGGTTGTACTTGAGCTTCTGGGAATGTGGCTGCCGGCGAAACCCTCGCAACAATAGGGGTCAAAGGCCAATTTCTACATCGTTGCACGTTTCGATTCAAAACAGCTAGATCGAGGCTTCATCTTCGTTGTTCTTGTATACATTGAGCTGAAAGCTGGCTCTCTTGCTAATTAGTCTCCTCAAGTATTTCCCGGGAAGCATTTTCAACGACGCAGCCGACGGGTTCTCAGTGATCCGAAACACCGCCATCACCTCGCACTACTTCCTTGGCCTCTTCCTGTCATCAATTTTCCTGCATGTCGGATAGCGCAAATACTCCAAGTAATTCATCTGAACTGACACTGGAAGCATTGCGCAGAACCGACATTCATGCCGGCAAACGACGAAGTTCCTAGGCAGCAGCTCTCTGCAGATGAATCGCGGAAACAGCACGCGCTCCTGATTCCAAAGCACCATCAATAAATCCTCTCCAGAGATCAGCCCAATCGGCGCTAGCAAAGTGGATGTTGCCAACAGGCGCCTGGAGAGCTTTGAGGTACTTCATCACGAAACCAGGGCTATGAACAGCCCAGCCACCCTTTGAAAATGGATCGCTGAAGTAGTCGCATCCGAACTAGCAGAAAGGGTCAGTAATGGTACAGTGAGTCATTTGGATAATTAAGTGCGCTCACAATTCTTTGAATCTTAAGATCAGGATGCAAATACTACAGAGCATCCAGCAACTTTTCTGGCTCTTGCTGGGGATTGATGTAATCGCCAGGTGTCGTGATAAGGTAGGAGTTGCCCTGGGGAGTAATGCCATCGCCAATGAGGAACGGGATACCTTTGTCTGGAAAAGCATGGCCCTGCCAGTTCCGCCAGTCCTTCCCAGCCACCTCAATACAGACCTTGTAGGCATGGTTGCTGTGCCCTTGGAGATTGGCTTCCGCCTTGAGAGGAGGGAGTGCGGGATCAAACGTGATGTCCTTCAGACAGTTGAGCGGAATTGCGACTATGACGTGCTGAGCAACGAAGGAGCTCCCACTATTGGCTGTGACAGTGATCATGTTGGCTTCCGTGCTGATTCGTGATACTGGGGTCTTGAAGCTGTATGACAAATTGCCCGAGGAGCATGCGTCGTCGAACATTGACCGAGCTAAGGCCGTCTGCCCATCAGCAAATTTCCATCGTGCCGCGTGATCGCCAAAAGCTTGTATAGATCCTCCGCTGATTGCAGACCATCGGAGAATTTCACCGAAAGAGGGCCTCGTCATGGGACCCTTTGTCATGCTGAAAAGTGTTCCCAAGATAGCCTCATGTTCCTCGGGAGTCAAAATGTCTCGGATCTGATCAAGTCTGTCCTGGCAAGACATGTGATCCCACTTGGAAAATTCCTCATTATCAAGCCACTGGGAAGTGTTCAGGGCGTATACAGAGTTTCCACATTGGCCATCTATGTTAGTAAATTTTTCATAGCCTGTGATGACAGCCTTGCTTGAGGTTAGCAAATCTAATCGGTAGTGGTAGTGGAAGGAGACATACTTCGTCAGTGAACGGGATGTCGATCAAGACGCCGTCCCGGTTGACAGTAGGCTCCCGAGATCCCTCGTAAAATTCCATGCTGTCTTTGAGCTTGTCATCAAGCCCATACCGAACAGCTTCAGCCCATACTTGGGCCTGATTTCGATGAATCCAAGTGCCTCCAACTTCGTACACGTAGCCATCCTTCTTGACAGTCCAGCTGCGACCGCCGATTCGATCTCGTCCCTCCAAGAGAAGCACTTTGTAACCTTATTGCAATGTTTCGATTAGTCAAGTGGCTCTCAATATATACGAAATAGTCTACCTTGAATGCTCAGGTCACGAAGCGCCCGAAGACCAGCATACCCCGCTCCAACAACAATGACATCAAACTCCTTTTCGGGGTTTGGTAAGAGCTTCGGAGGGTCAATGACAGCATCAGTCGGGAGGCCTGTCTTCAAACCACCTTCAGGGGTCCACTCGTAGCCATCGTTTGAGAAAGACATGAATGCTGCTGCTCTGTAGGAAAGGATCTTAAAAGGCCAAAACGATTTTTTCGATCGTTTTTGTCAGAATAGTCGTGATTCTTCGTCAGAGTGGTCGTGGTTCTACGTCAAAGACATGAACTGGTATTTATATACCCTTTTCAGTGCCATATTTGGATTCTAGGCAGTGTGAAACCTGTTTTTGATGATTAATTTGCTTATCACGACCGTCGTGACCCTTTGGGAGCAGCGGGAAGATATCCTCGCTTACAATTACCCAATTCGAACCTTGGCCGCTCTCATATCGTTCATTCCGCCTCAAATCCGGCGCTCTAACTAGCGTGTGTTTGCTTGATCAAGATTGCTTGATAACGGTATATTCAGTCTGATTCGGATTGGAAGATATTTTATGGCCGGAAAAGAAAAGCATATAAACCTCGACCATCCGCCCCTTACCTGATCGTCAAAGACCTAGTGTTATAACTGAACAACTTATTATTCACATATACAATCAAACAATCTCTTAATCGCCTATCTACTACGAACAATTGTCAGCAAACATGTCGTCGGAATATCTGTCGCCAATCCTGAACCAAGCCGGCGTTCGTTGCTTCAATGTCCCGGGGTCTCAAGAAGAACTTGCCAACCAGGGCCATCTTTCGAATGCAATTACAGTCCCATCAAACGCTGTCATTGTTCACGTCACTGGCCAGGTTGGAAATCTCGAAAGTGGCGAAGTCCCCACCGACTACCGCGAGGAGTACCGCCAGGCTTTTGAAAATGTCAAGGCAGTGCTGCAAGCTGCGGGTGTCGAAACAGGATGGCAGGCAGTTTACAAGGTGCATTTCCTCACGCTCGATACCTCGACAGAGAGGCTCGGGGAATGGCTCAAGAACATCAAAGATTACTGTGGCGACACTAGACCGACGACGACGGCTATTGGGGCTAAAGAAATTGCGTGGCCTGGCGCGACACTGGAGGTTTTTGTGGAAGCGATCAAACAGCTCTAAGCTCTTTATAGCGGAGTCTTCCCTCCTACTGTGAAAACCCCTACTGGGTGGGCTCGAAACTTCCTCAACATAGCGGAGTCTTCCCATAAAATGGAGATGAGAATCATCCAAAGCTTTCTACAAGCATCAAAATAAATTTGATTTACATCTCGATCAACTTGCCTCACATGCACCCCAACTAGTAGGTACCTAAATGACAATATGATCCTCCCCGAGGACATGCACAAGATCAGCTCGTTCTGTTCATCTTTTTATGCCTAAAATCGAATCCTAAGTATATTGCATCAGGGATCAACATCGCCGGTACCAACATGTGCGTAAGAAAGAAGCCAGTCCATGCGGAGGCCAAGTTTGAAAGCCGGATAAGGAACCATGAACGAATAGGGTAGTCACTGCAGATACGATACGTTTCTCGACTGGGTGGATTGGGGCAACAATATATCCTGATTCAATTCAGGCAGTCATAGGCGAGCTAGACGCAGTAGGGATCAGCTCACGACGCGGATTGGCTTCTCAGCTCTGGCCGCATACTGCCGATCACGCAAGCTCCACCACGGAGGCCGAAAGGCCCGATGTTCCATGGCACGTTAATACCGAGTGGCGATGGTCGATACATATCAAATTGCTATGTGAAGAGATGATGAAGTAGACAAATGAGTAGCCTCTAAAGATTGCACGCCACCGGCAGTCGAAGGGATAATGGTGCCCCATCAATGGGATGAACCTCACCGGCCAACTCGCCTACATCTGTGTGCAGCTCATTCATGAAACATTGAAGTTATCGACAAGAAGTTTTCCAGATACAATCAATCGCATTATTACTCAAACCTGCAGTGAATCTGGCTATCTTCAAATGCCCTTGCGTTGATATTGCTTTCAAACAACTCGTCTAGTTCTTCGACATGGCGGTTCGTGTCCGGAACGTTGAAGAATCCCCATATCGCATACAAGAATGACACGGCGGCAAATACAAGTCCCGATTTTCCAGCCAAATTTCCTTGCTCAGGATTGATCATAAACGGTAGAATGATAATGACGACGATGGTGCCAGAAAATTGAGCTGCGCTGGAAACCGCAATGGTTTTCGATCGAAGCTGGGATGACGCAACTTCGCTCATGATCGCTGTTGCAGCCGGACTGATCATGGCACCGAAGACAAGGTTCCAAACAAGCATCAATCCTGCTTGAGCCCAGATGATGGAAAGATCATCAAAGGCCTTAGATACAGCTCCGAGAACCCCAATGCACAACATGACAATGGTTGCAGTCACCAATCCAGTAAGCCATAGGCTTCTGCGACTGTAACGCACCATTAGCCCCATTCCAAAGAGGTTACCACACAATGCGGCTGCACTGATGCCGATGGACATCATGAAGGAGGTTTCTGTCGGAATGCCCCCAACTAAACATCAGGCTCGTCAGCAATGATCAGTGTAGGGTAAGTTCGTTTGTGGGAATTTACGTGAGAGTAGATACGTGCTGTAGCCTGTGAAGATATAGCCCGTCGTGTAGATCGATGTGAAGGAGACAATCGCGATCATAGTCCGTCGACGATTGGTTCCAGAAAAGCACTGCCGAAGTGATGAGGAGCCTTCAGCCATTGTTTCGTGACGATCTGTCTCCAGAATATTACTCAGAGTCGTTCGGACATCAACGCCATTTGTTGAAAGTCTTCCGAGTGATCTTTGGGCATCCACTATTCGGCCTCTGCGTACTAGCCAGACGGGACTTCATTTTGTTAACTGCACATTTTTGGTGTAGCAAATCATGACATACCTCTCTGGAGCAAAAATTATGATAGGTAGGAGTAGAGCGGGCCATGCCCACTGCACCGCAAAGCCAGCGGAGTATCCCAGCGTCCTGTCAGTGAAGATGTTGCTGAGCCGATGGAAACGGACAATACTGCCCCAAGTTGAATACAGAGGCTCGCAAATGAAGTAAAAAGACCACGCAACTTGTAAGGGGCAACCTCCACAGCGTATGTAAGAGACAGAACGCTGAAGGAACCAAGTACCACGCCGAGGAGCAGAACGCTAATCGTCAATATAATTAGGGTTTTGCTGACGAACTGCACCGTAACGAAACGAAGGTGGCAATCATAAGCAACGACACGATGGAACACCACTTCCGCCCGTATGTTTCCTATGAGTGGTTCAACAAGAGAAATGATGCAATTTAAGTAGTGTTACCTACCATAGGTACTGGTATGAGAATGCACCCGATGACTTGTCCCACAACCGCAGTGGTTGATAACGCTGTCTGCCATGCAGCTGATCAGGAGTACTGTCCTTCATGTTGCTCCCCAAATTGTGACAAGAATGCTGGGAGTGTAAAAAGTTGTGTAATCCACGCTGGGCTGTATGTGTTCCTGAGTGATGCGATTAATGAGGCTGGACGATAATAACTGGGTTTGGGTACTCACAGAATCATTGGTGAAGTGAGCAAGAAGGACCACATAACTGCGTAAGGCCAACTTGAGAGGATCTGTGGGAATGAGGCCTCTGTGATCCGAGAGACCGCCCCGG
This sequence comes from Colletotrichum chrysophilum, assembly GCF_026319265.1. Lineage (NCBI taxonomy): Eukaryota > Fungi > Ascomycota > Sordariomycetes > Glomerellales > Glomerellaceae > Colletotrichum > Colletotrichum chrysophilum. Next base: position 60,196 of record NW_026517342.1, on the reverse strand, counting down.
TATCGACACTTTCCGCCTCCTCGCGTAGTACGCGTTCTTTGAGAACCCGATCACTTGCGGCAGGTTTCTGTTCATCTATTTCGTCAACGGGAAGCACAGCCTTGGCAGGCTGAGATGATCCTCGGGTATCTGCGCCATTAGCCATCATGACTGGTGCTTGAAAGTGTGAAATCTAATCTAGCGAAATCGATATCTTCGAGATACGAGCTTGGGGTCGTCCGATTAATTAAGTCATTTGATTCATTGAATGACCAAATGGGCTTCTACTTTCGTGTCAAGTCACGAGATTTGCGTGTTTGCCACAGGAAGCAAGAATCCTCTAGCTTGGCTTATCTCCGTAGCTATTTCCTCGGTCGGCAGGAATTGCCATTTCAGGGACTGCATTATCATCATCCTGGACATCGCCAGATAAGCCTGCCCTCATTTCGACTAGCTATCTTATCTCGTGCTATTTGATCCCTCGTTTGCATCTCCTTCCTTCGGTGAAAGCCTCGATCTATCTCTCGAATCCGGATCCAACCACCATGAGCTCAAAGTCAAGATACACGAGAAGCCACACAGGCTGTTGGACTTGCCGAAATCGACGCGTGAAATGCGACGAGCAACGACCGCAGTGTAGACGATGTCTACAATCCGCTCTTACCTGTGAAGGCTTCGGTGTACGTCTCTTTTGGGCCGAAAAGAGGGACGCCAGGCTAGACAGCCGTGAAAAACCACGATTGAAGACAGCCGATCAATTGCCGCTATCAGGACACGCTCTATCGCCGCCAATGCCCCTCGAACACGAGAGTGATATGCCGTCACTCAATCTGGCCTTTCTCGGCGAGATCCCTCCCTCTGATTGCGATTTGTTTTCATTATTTTCTATCAGACACTCGAAAGCCTCGTTCGCTTCAAATTCTTTCGCCACAACCGACGAACAGAGTCCTCCAACGGTGCATTCCCACAGCGACAGTGGAAACAGTCCTGAGGCTTTGGATGTCGCATCTTGCCTTGCGCTGAACGATGCCGGTGATCCTCATTCTCAAGAGGAGAATGAAGCAATCAACAACGACGGGCTGCAGTTTGAAGCCCTCGATGAAGTATCAAACGTTCTCTGGAACACCTTCGCTGAGTTTACGTGGCCAGAGGAGGTTTACGATCAGAGATACGTGACTGAGTCCGCTGTTTCCGAACGGTCTACGATGAGCGAAACAACGCAGCAACGAAGGCCAGAGTCCTTGTCTGAGCCACAGCAAAGACGTTCAGAACAAAAGATCAATTGCGAAACTCGTAATCATCTCAATCTTCTTTCAATGCCAGCACGACAAAAACGATTAATTCATCATTTTGTCACGTCGTTAAGCTCGAGACTTATGCTCATTGACAAACCTGATAATCCATGTAGGACTGTGTGGCTTCCTGTGGCCTTGGCGGGGTTGCTGTCCAACTCTTCGCATTCCGGACCGGGTATTGCTCTGTTTCATGCTGTTTGTGCTTTGGCAGCGTACAACCTTGCTGAACTTGGCAGTGGACCTCGTGATGAGGATCTCACACTTGCTATGAAGCATGACTATTTGGCTATCACGCATTTGCAGCATAGCCTTGATGGAAGCACAACGGGCGATGAGTTCGAGGTTTCCCTGGCAATGATGGCATGCGTTTCTATGGAGGCAGTGTCTGCGGTGCCTCGTCGGTGGCGGAATCACATGAAAAAAGGCCTGAAGCATTTTCAAAGGCTATTGACACGACAGTCTGTTTCGGAGGAGCTTCTACAAATGGCGTGGGCCATGACTTCCATGGCCGTGTTAAGCAATGTCATGGTCTCCGACGAGATCACAACTGATGCTGAAAACGACGAAGCTTTTCATGTGGCACAAGTTAGCGGCGGCATATCGCCAAGAGCCATTCGAAATCTTGCGGAGATCAACCAGATACACAAATTACGAAACAGATACGGCGAAAAGGAAGTAGATTCCTTCGAACTGAAGCTTTATTTAGACTTCCCTGCATCGAAGTCTGCATACACTGAAACAACCGAGGCCCTCATTCTTCAGCACATGGATAGAGCCTTCTACTATGCCGAACTTGTTCACTTCCAACGAACAGTAAAAGGCGCATCTCTCGACTCTGTAGAGGCACTCATAGATAACGGACTCAAAGAACTGGAGGCTATCAAGAAGGTATCTCATGGGAGCGCTGGCAGTATCATACTTTGGCCAATACTGGTTTTGGGATCCACCTGCAATATTCCCAGCTTACGAAACCGTGCCAACGATTGTTTTAATCAGCAAGCGAAGTTTGGCTTCAGGAATGTCACAGTGTTGCATGAATTGGTTCAGATAGTTTGGTCGAGGCGTGACAACGCGGCTATAACTTCAGACATTTCGTGGCAACAGGTCATTCAAGAGGAATCGTACGATGTCCTCCGGTTGTGACAGAAAGACCAAGCTCTTAGGCATTGAACCTCAACTTTTTATCAGCTAGTTTGTCTTCGGGTCAAACAGTTACTGATATCCAAATATATCAGTTTATGCTATTTGATTTCTTAGCTAGACGAACGGCTTCGGCAGTGACACCATCCCGACTGCAAGCCTCTCTGAAAAACCGGCTGCTCTTCCATACATCCGAATGCGTGCCGTATGCCTGTACTCCACCCTCGTCGAGCACAAGCACTCGATCAAATAATATTGCCACTCTCATGCGATGTGTGATCGCAACCATTGTGTAGCTCTTCAACACGTCCCTCGTCATGCCCGTGACGTTGATATCTGTCTGAACGTTCAAACACCCAAGTGTCTCGTCGAGTACACATACCCGTGGTTTATTCAGTAACACGGCGGCCAAAGCCAGCAGCCGGGCCCTCCCTGTTCCTTGAGCTACCTGCTCACCAGCTATCGTGTCGAGTTCCAGAGGTGGCTCATTCTGCAAGCCGGCCAGCAGATCCAAATCCGATAGTAGTCGAGATATCGCAGACGGAGAGTGAATGTGATTAGGATCAATCATCTCGCGAACAGTGCTATTGGGAAGCAGTACAGCGTCATGGGGGACTGCTGCAATGTGGGAGCGTAGCGTGTGAAGTGGTACGTCAACCATGGAGACGCTGTCCAAGGTTATGGTGCCAGTCGACGGGTCAAGGAGGCGCAGCAGGAGAGAAACGAGTGTCGATTTCCCTGCGCCAGTTGGGCCTACGACCGCAACGTGCATGCCGCTCGGTATGCTGAGAGATATATCGTGCAACGCCGTCGGAGCTTCTTTGCCGGGCTCCTGACGATGCGAAACACTCACATTCCGGAAGTCTAATTCTCCAGAGGCCGGCCATGACGCGTCATAAGCAATGCGGTACCTTGAAGCGCGTTCTGCCTCCCCTTCGCGAGGCATACTGGTAGCATAAGACGACAGACGCTCCACTGCGACCATGGACTGGAAGGCACTAGTAGAAAATCTCATGCCTTGTCTCAAAGACGGCGGCAGCACTAAAGCCTGGCTCATAATGAGACCAACAGTTGATGGTGATAGTGAAGCGGACGAAGCGACAACAAGAGCACCGGTCAGCCCAATAGTAGTAGCCACAATCGCGTCAAGTCTGACTTCAAGCCAGCGTAAATTTGCGGCGGCCAGAAGTCGAACGTCGCTCCATTCATTTAGCCGCTGGACCAAAGTTGACCGAGCCGACAATTCGATTTGATAGACCGAAATGGAGCTGGAGCCTTCGACGCTCTCACTAAATGCAGCATTAACACGAGCACGCAGTTCAGCCTCCTGACAGCGAGCAGCCTTGAGGCGTGGAGCATATCTGTGCATCATGGCAACGACTGCAGATAGACCCGGTAAGACGACAAGTAAAAGCTAAGAAAAAAATTCGTAAGTATTAACTACTCATGATGTGGTTGTCGCAGGACATACCTTGAATTCCATCGTGAGCATCAAGGCAACGCCACCAAGTAATCGTGCGAGATGAAGTGTAGCGTTGCGGGTGGCTTCTATCAACTCCCTGTCCGTTGTGTCCGCATCTTTTGAGAGACGGTCCATGATGCTACCAAGTAGAGAGTTTTGGAAGAACCCCATGGGTGCAGCAACGACTCGCCTCACCGATCGTTCCCACAAGCTATGGCTTGCATGTAACATCTTTGAGGTGATGTTAAGGCACAAGACATACGCTAGTAGCGCCTCGCCAAAACCAAACATAGCAAATAATGTCACTGACGCAAAGCCGGAAAGACCAAACCGGTCAGATGTCCATAAAGAAAGCCATAAAACGACAGCTGCAGCAGTGACTTGCCATGAAAAGACAATAACACCCACTATGAGCGCTGCCTTGGGTCCACCGCTAAGCCCTAGATAAAATTTAAAGGAGTCACGTCGTTTTGTGTCTTCATGAGATGGCAATGACTCCGACCTGCTCCTGGAATCTGCATTAGAGGCTTTCGTTAGAGCCTGCCGGGGAGAAGACTGAGCTTCCTGTGGTTGAGTTAAGGAGTTTTCCACAAGTTCTTCTCCCATATGGGATGGGAAATAGTCTTCAAGTTTACTTGGAGAAGTGAGCCAGGTAGCCTTTCCATCTTCGAGCCACAGTATCCGGTCACATTGGCGGGCCACCCAAGCCTGGTTCGTCGCGACAAATCGTGTGCGATCTTTTGCTAGGCCACAGAGACCGTATTCAAATACCGTCTTGCTAGTTGAAGGGTCGAGATTTCGAAGGCAATCATCAACAAGAACAATATCCGCATTCGAGTAAATCGCTCGGGCGATATTCACGCGCTGTGCCTGTCCACTTGAGAGACCTTGGCCGCCTGCTCCAACAACGGTGAGATCTCGCCGGGGCATGCGCTCGAGATCGGCCATAAGAGCACAAGTGTTGATGACCTTCCAATATCTGGCCTCATCAAACTTCTGGCTGAAAATGATGTTGCTCCGGATTGAGCCTTGTCTAATCCATGGTGTCTGGCTAGCCAAAGCCGCTTTTGAGCTGATACCCAATTCAAAGCTTCCCGTTTCGAGACACATTTGACTTGCAATAGCGTGCATCAGAGAGGATTTGCCAGACTCAGGGCGGCCGCAAACAGCTACAAGCTCCCCGTTCATAATCTGAACCTGGGTGTTGAAAAAGAGGTGGAAGTCATCAGCCGACGATCTGGCTGGCCAACTGAGAACAGTGTTTTGGGCAATATCAACCGCCCACTCTGCAGAGGTTGTTCTCATTTCGTGCGGTTCTTCCGTCACCAACCACATCTCGATCGCGCGGCATCCGACAAGGAGATCCTGCAACTGGACTGCTGCCTGTGCCGCTCGGTTGACGTGCGGCTTGAGAGCCAAGAAGAGAGCAAAGGATGAGAAAGCTTTCGCTGGATCTGGCACACCCTCATGGAGAGTATCATACAGAATGAGACTTGCCATAGAGGCTAAAGTTGGCAACAATGCACACGCCGCTTCTAGCAGGGCTCGGTTGTGCCACAAACGGCTTGCCGTTACCAACTCAATAACTCTCATTCCGCACAACTTGTTCAAGACCATTGTTTGAGATGACCATCCCGCAAGCTTGATGCCTCGAATGCCTTGAATAACCTGTAAAGTACACGCAGCACGATGTCGACAGAATCCACTGAGGGCCTTCTGTTCATCCCAGATACGGAGGGACACGCGCGTGAAAATAGGTAGACCCAGGAGCAGTAGGACCATACCTCCTAGTGATGATGCGTCTACATTGGTGGCCAGCATAGGAATTGCGAGAAGAAAGCTAGCTGGTACAGTTCATATGGCGTTGATGCTGCTGATACAGTCTTCTATACGAGAGGCCTCCACCGATGCGAGGTTGAAAACGGTCCCGGAGTTCCATGCTTGTTCTTGGCCATCCTTGTTGCGATCATGTGGACTTCGAATTATATTGGTGGCTGATGAGGATGGCGGGGCCGAGAAGGCCTTGTTCATTATCATGTATGTGAGAGCAGCTTTAGCTTGGGCTCCAACACCTTCCAGCCTGTATCTTGAGGCGTTGATGAGTATACCGGCGGCCATTTGCGTGGCTGCCATAGTGGCCACCAGAGTATAGCTGTGCGAGATGCGTATGATGTGTGGTTTGTGAGCGTCTTGTGTACTACTCGATGTGGCGGGATCTGGATCCGTTGTTGGGTCGGCTAAAGCCACGAGAAGCCACCGTAGAATGATTGGCGGTATTGCGGACGTCAACATGGCTGCAAGCTCGATCAACCCGCCTAGAATCAAGCCGCTGCGAAGACATCGGAGAAGGCTTAGAGAAAGTCGACGGCCTCTCACTTGAGCCTTTCCTGAGTGTCCTGAACTCTCATGCCAACACTGTGAAAGCTGTAGTCCCAGGGGCTCTGCCTTATGCCAATCGGAAAGCATGCCCTTGAAACTACTGGCATCGTCCTTCTGATATTCTTCTTCCATGTTGGTATAATCAGCTCCATCTTCCTCATCCTTTCTGATGATATCAGGTGGCGGCGGCGCCCAAGAAAAGAGCATCATGCTGAACACCCGTCTCGCCTGGGACCACATCTTGAAATTAAGAGACGTGGCTTGCGTCGCAAATGGCGAATAGGTATGTGAAGGACTGTTGACGGGTACTCTTCAACACGAGCAATGAAAGAAAAGCCCATAATACGGTGTGAAGCGGTACCAGAATGTGTCGGTCTCAGGTCTATGGAGCTCATTGGCGTCGTCTGTCATGGACCCATCCGTCCGAACTCCGGCGGAAACGCGAGGATATCGCGGAGCCAGAAGGTCGGGTCGCGGGGCGCAGCAGCCAAGCCGTGGCCTATTGGTCTCGGGTCTGACTCGACATGAATGTTCCTGCCGACTGTGCCGGTAATCTAAGAGACTTTCCCAGACTATGACGATGCTCACCGTAGATTTCGGTTCTGGTTGAGCCCGTCCCATCCCACCGGCCGAACCGTTGCTTGTCCAAACCTTAGCAAATTTCACCATTGTGAGGCGAGCCTCAAGGCAGCGGGAACAGGCAAGTCCCTGAACCGTGTAAGGATCTGTTACAAGCTCCGGCGGCGCACAATTTCATCCCGTTTTCTTGAGCGAACTTCAACTGACAGGCCACGAGTAAGGATCAGCGAGATTGTTAGAACACGGAGAAAGCATCGCTTTGTGAACAAGGTTTACCAAGTAACGCACTAGATGTCCCAAGAGCATAGGCCATCGACATGTGGCTCTAGATTGGAGATGGTCATGTCGCAAAAGCGCCGTGTCAACGAAAAGATGTTCCCGTTGCATCCCGTGCCTTTGCCTGGATATTGGAGCCAACAAACGCCATATTTCACGTATAGTTCAATGTTTAATACAGGGTTGCTGAAGCATCACAATGCCCACACATTCCTCCGCCGGCCGGGAATCTAAATTTCTAACAGCGATTTATCTCCCTCTGTAATATCAGATAGGAGCGTTTGTAATCAAGCTATGATAACTGCCCAAACACAGCGCTGCGTACTTTTGCAACAACAACTTAAGGTTGTGAAACACGCTTGCCATACTTGTCGACGGGAATGTTCTCAGCCCTCACTCTTTTGATGACGCCCTTGATTGCTTCCCAGTCACGACACGTGTGTATTTCGTGCTGACCAACCAGCTTAGGGACGAAGTCATCGTGGCCAGGATAATGGATGAATTCAAATCGCTCCATGTTCATATTTCCTGCGCACATCGTGGCCTGCGATCCCTTAATTAGCATTACACTCAAGACTTCGATCACACGAATCATTCTTACTTGACGAAGACTCTCCAAGCAGTGTTCAATGTGCTGGCGCGTACAGACATCGTAGCCGCCGTCCAAGTCCAAAGCCAGCTTCATATACGTTGTGCGAATGCATACCTGGTCACCGACTTGTTAGTAAATGGCCCGCAAAGCATCGCGAATTGTCAAATAAGATCTCGTACCAAACAATGAAGCTGGTGGAAGACGTTCCAAGCAACAGGCTGCAAGCCTTCAGGTTGAAGTGCATCTTTATGGAAATAGTCGGGCAATCCGTACTTGGCTGGGTCGTTAAGCGCAACAAATGGTTTGCCAACTATCGAATTTGTGGTCAGCGATTGTTAGGAAGATGAACTTGGCCTCTCAAGGGTGGAACGCAAAGAGATGACCGGCTTGCAATGAGACTCACATGAGATGAGATCAAGCCATTTCTGGTTGGCTCCCGGAGCTGTGAAGTTGTACGAAGAGTCATGTTCAAACTTCTTACGGACCAGTGGCACTACCAGTTTGGTGTCAGTGGTATGCTATATCCAGCAACAGACTTCGAACATACCATCGGTGATGAAAGGCGCCTCATCGATTGTCGCCACGCCAAGTCCGGTGGCCGGATCAGCCTTCTTTGGCGACGGAACGCATGCTGTCTGTCGAACACCCAGAGAGAAGCCGTATGTGCCCAGAAAGAAGCCTACCGCCACCGAAACAATGCAGCACAGGAAAGTAGATATCATGAGCATGCGGTACCCAGAGTGAGTAAGTCTATTGGATGGCGGTGACATCTTGAGGCTACCTTCCCCATCCGAGCCCTCTTCGCTCTGATGCACCTCCGAATACTCAGTCTTGGTGTTGAATACCATTTTTTCAGATCATTTGACGAAAGGTTGGACAGAAAAGCTCATGGGCCACTAAGTAAGGCTGACATATACCCATCCTCTTTAATAGGACTCTGGAAACTCACCATAACACACAAATCATTCCATTGTCTCCTCCCGTACTTGGTTATGCCAAGTTTCTAAGTGGAGTCTGCCCCTCGCGTCTTCCATAGAGTTTTGCTTTGCGCCGTCTTCCTTGCAAGTGGAAGAAACTGGCGGTGTTTTACGCGATGCCGGTTGCCCTCGGGACTCGGGTGTCGTCGTAAATATCGCCGTGTCCGAAAAGTCCGGTCGGTCAGCTCAGGATTAAAGTTCGTTGACCGCTGTGACGAGTCATTTTGGCGGGACGATCAATGCTGTTCGCGCGTACTCGCGAAGACCAACTTTTGAGTTTTGCCTTTAGCAAGCGACCATACGAAACCGAGGAACTTGTGCAAAAGTGACCACGATACTTGGCCGGCCGTAAGCAGCTTGCAAGGGGATATGAGTAGGACGAACTATTGGACCCGATTTCCGCTCAGTCATCGTGACAGAGGAATATGTCGCGGGGAGGCTGGAATTATAGGGACACCCTCCCGGTGGGATACAGCCAGACAGACGTTCAAGTGCTATCTTCTGTCTTGGGAGCTCCATCATAGAAAGCCAATGCACTCGTCAAACGCGCAGACAGCTGGAATCTGGGACTCGCCTGTAGCACTCCATTCCAAAGCCTGCTGTCGCTGCAAGTTACTCACCTTTATCGTAGTTGATGCAGGCTAGCTCATGTTTGCTGAGCTCATTCAGCTATGTGCGCAACCTCATCCTCCGTTTTCTTCTTTGGGGACCAATCCCTGGCAGCGAGCACGTACGTCCAGGCGCTGAGGCATCTGCGCAAACGAGCCACACCATCATCAGCTTCTCTGCATGCCTACTCAAAGCTCAGACTGAACGACACTACGGACGAACTAAACCATGTTCTTGATTGGGCGGAAACGGTTGCGTCTGATCTGGGTTTACAAACAGATCCCATAGCATCTGCTCTTGTTCCCTGCATCTCGCAGCTTGGCTCTGTGATATTGTGAGTTGGTATCAAAATTCGGAAGGATGAAGACACTCCTAGTCGGTTCATTGTCACTGATAGATGAGTCTATTCTCACATGTCTGCAGGAAATGTCAGATCGATCCGAGCATTCTTCGTCACAACCAGCAAAGGGTATTTGTTGGCGAATGCGTTGGACTCATCCTGGCGTGCGCTGTTGCATCAGCCAAAGATGAGAGACACCTCGTTCAACTCAGTTCAGAGACACTGAAAATTGTGCGGCGTTTGACTGAGTTTGCCACTCAACGATCACGAGAAATTGAGGATCGCCCGGGCTTGTCATGGGCTGTTGCAGTTCAGCTGTCAGGACAGGACTGCGTGGATGCCCTGAAGTATTGCAAAGATTATACAGTGAGACATCTTTCTCTTTCCTCTATTTACATGCGTGTCTAAAGTTATCTGTATCTTTCTTGCGCCGACAATCGTTACGATGGGACATCCAATATTGATGACGTGTCCACCCAGGAGACACCTGCTCACAAGCGCGGATATCTGAGCTATGAGCTGGATGAATGGTCGGTCATTTCTGGGCCACCCTCGACTTTGCGTCTTCTCCGTTCGAGTGCCTTTGGTCATGTAACAAAGAAAGACTTGCCAATCTTTGCTGCGTACCACGCAGCACATCTTAGAGAACCACCGTAAGAGGACACCTTTCAAGCTCCAATGGGCGTATGGAGAGCGGTAGCTAAGCGCGTCATCGCCTGATTCTAGTTACGACGATATCCTGGGGTGTTCTCCTCTCTTGGGTGCGCCACTTTCACCCAGAGTGAGAATTCTGTCATCAAACACCGGTGAGGTGTTGCAATGCGGCTCATTGCGGGACGTATTTCGACAGGCAATCCGTGACATCCTGCAGCGTCCGTCACGTCCATCTACAGTTATTGGGACGTTGATAGATTTCTTGAAACCAGATACTTCTATCCCAAAACTTTACACTTTTGGGCCGGCAGCTCAGTGGAATGCATTTTATCATCGTCTGACAGCCAATGGTCGCCAAGTCCAAACGATCTCTGGACTTAGCCTCGACCGTCGCCGACACGAGATAGAGGACCGAAATTACAAAGTGGAAGACAGTCATCAACAGAGCCGACAAGATTGCGAGGACGATGATGAACACAACCTGATTGCTATCACGGGCTACTCCGGCAGATTTCCCGGGGCTGAGAGTGTCGACGAGTTGTGGCAAGTTCTTTGCGTAGGCCGCGACACATCAAGTCACGTACGTATACATGTAAGCAACAAATACTGCTTGGTCCAGCATGCTGACGAAACTTTAAGATGCCACAGGAAAGAGTCTCTGGAACATACAGTTCGGCAATGCCAACTGGATGCTTCATTGATAGAGCAGGCCACTTCGACAGGCAATTCTTCAATATGTCCGGTAGAGGTGCATTGCAGACAGACCCGTCGCAGCGCCTTCTACTACTAACCACCCAGAAGGCCTTGGATATGTCAGGATACAATCCATCTATTCATACAAAACACGTGGGTACTTTTGTCGGACAAGCTACAGACGACTGGCGTGAACACAACATGGCACAGGATGACCCCTATTATGTGACCGGAGGCATGCGTGCATTCGGTCCGGGGCGTCTGAATCACTTCTTTGGATGGGATGGCCCATCACTGTCTGTTGACACTGCATGCTCTTCGAGCGCCATGGCTGTAGATCTCGCCATTCAGTCTCTCCGAGGAGGCAAATGCGATATGGCAATTGCTGGCGGCGCCAGTATCATCTCAGGTGCTGCAGATACAGGCATGTACGCCGGCCTTGGTTGCGGTGGCTTCCTGGGTGCCTCAAATACAGCCTGCAAGACTTTCGATGCCGCAGCAGACGGCTACACTCGGGCTGAAGCAGTCGTTGTTGTGGTTCTCAAGCGCTTAAGCGATGCTCGTAGAGACGGTGACATTGTACACGGTGTCATCAGGGGTATTGCCACAAATCACTCAACTGACACCAATCCCATCATACGCCCTTCTACAGAGGCCCAAAAGTCATTGTTGCGCCAGGTTCTCCAACAGTCTTTAAGGTATCCTGCAGACGTGTCGTATGTCGAGGTGCACGGGTCGGGCACTCAAGCTGGCGATCGTGCTGAAGTTGAGGCGGTGGCAGCTGTCCTTGGCGGCCGCCAGCGCCGCCGCAGTAGTGTGCTCAACGGCTCGTCTAGAAAACTACGGATTGGCAGCGTCAAGGCCAATATCGGACATAGTGAAGGTGCGGCTGGCATTTCAGCACTCATCAAGGCGCTGCTGATGATTCGTCATGGTCAAATACCTCCACACATTGGGGTCAGAACAACTGCAAACCATCATTTCCCTGATCTGGACAAGCTGGACATTTCTATCAATTTGAGGCAGGAGTCTTTGATACCAGAAGAGGAAGGGGAGAATTATCAAGCCCCCGCAAACATCATTATCAACTGTTTTGGGGCAGCCGGTGGAAACACCAGCATGTTGGTCGAAAGCTTTACGAATAACAAAAGCCTGGCTGAAGAGGACTTCAACCAACGACAGGCCAAAACGACCGAACAACATCTCCGAGTTGTGACAGTTTCGGGCAAGACTCCTTCTTCTCTCCAGGCCAATAGTCTGAGGCTACTTGAGTTTCTGGATGAGAACCCCACGACTCCCATCAATAACCTCTCTTACACTGCATGTGAGAGGCGGGGCCATTACCCATACCGGACTGCATACACAGCTAAAGACACCATCGACCTGGCTAGGCAGCTGGGAGATGGCACGGAAGCAAATGATCAATCATCAGCTCAGTCATCTCGGCCATCACAGCCTCCAAACGTTGTTTTTGTGTTTTCTGGACAGGGTGGAAAGGTGGCCGGTGCTGCCCAGCAATTGTTCGGCCATAACGACATTTTCAGGCGAGCCATTTGCGATTACAGCCAATTGTGCGACTCGCTGGGCTTTTCTGGCGTACTCGATCACCTTACTTCCCCAGAATCAGAATCGACCTCGTTGAGTCCAGTATTGGAGCAGGTTGCACTCCTCGTGTTCGAGCTTGCTCTCTGCAAAATGTGGCAGGCTTGGGGCATCCGGCCCTCAGTCGTACTTGGCCATAGCCTCGGAGAATACGCGGCGCTTCATCTGGCTGGCATTCTCTCTGCTTCAGATACGATCTGGCTCGTTGGAGCTCGTGCTGGTCTGGTGCCAAAGTTTTGCAAGACCGATACGAGACGCATGCTTGCTATCTTTGCCGGAGAGAAACACCTTATTCCCTTCATAAAGGACTGTCCCGTAGAAATATCTTGCAAGAACTCGCCTTCACAGACGGTTGTTGGCGGGTCTGTTGACGACATCTTGGCGCTGAAAAGTCGTCTTCAGAAGCAGAATATCAAGAGTGCTCTGGTGGGAACACCATACGCCTTCCATACCGGTCAAATGGACAATATCCTGGAAAGCTTGCGATGCAGCGCTCAACAGGTCTCGTTCCAAAATCATCCACAACTCAGGCTTGTGTCGACTATGACAGGATCACGTGTGGACTCCTGCCCGTCCTGGTCGGAGCATTTGGTAAAGCATACTCGCCAGCCAGTCCTTTTTGCCAAAGCTATCCAATCTGCAATCGACTTGAACCCGGGCCGGAATACCATTTTTGTGACTATCTCACCAACACGAATATGCAAAGACATGACCGCTGCTAACATCAGTCCAACTGGCGGATATCTGGCGGAAGTACTTGATGCGATGGGTACTAGTACTCATGGGTGCATTGACGATATCGCTTTCGGCTTGGCGAAGATCTACAATGCTGGGGTTGACATCAACTGGAGCGCCTATCACAAATCAATGAAACAAGCCGGAAGGCTGCTGGAATTGCCATCTTACGCATTCGACTTCAAAGATTTCTGGATTCCCCTTCACCAAAAGCGGTCTATCTCTTCATCGCCGATGTCGACTTCACGATCATCGTCACCAACAACCATCAACACCCCTACCACAGATGAAAATGATGAAGATCACTGCCTCAGGGTAATGCGCAAGACGAATCTTCAGGAAGGACCCTTCAGGAGCCTCATACTCGGCCATGTGATACGAAACAAGGCCATCTGTCCTGCAGGCGTGCTGATTGACATGGCTTTCGACGCCGCGACACAGCTCATAGGCGGAGTCTCCAGACTTGACACTGTTGAATTGAGGTCATTGTGTCTGAAGGCAGCTGTCACAATACATGACGAAGTGCGTGTCAACCCAGTTCATATTCTTCACACTACTGTGGAGAAGGTCAGAGGGGTTCCAGAATACGCCGTGACCTTCTCAGGCGAACGTGGAGTACACCACGCAAGTTGCTTTGTGCGGACGACAGGAAATCTTAACGTTCTTGGTGCCGAGACTACAGCAACTTCTCTCCTCCGAGCAGTATCTCGTATGACTCGCCTGCGAAATAACACGGATGCGAACCGCCTCACACGGACAATGATCTACAAGATGTGGGCACCAGTCATGCATTATGCCCCGGAGTATCATGTCCTTCAGGATATCGTCCTGTCGTCAGTCGGCTACGAAGCTTCCGCAAAGCTCATGACAACAGCGAGGGAGCCAGGCAAGCAGGCATTCATGTTGGATCCCGTCTGGCTAGATGGTGCGATGCAAGCTGCTGGCTTCACAGTGAACATGAGCGTCAGCGCTACTCCTGGAGCGGTGTATGTTCTGAACGAGTGTGCAAGCATCCGCTTCTGGGAGGCTCCGGTGTACAACAATGTCTACACCTGCTATGTAAAGGGAGAGTCGGTGAGCTCAGGTGACGTTATCATTAGCGTTACAGTTTTCGACGAGGAGCACGATCTGCGCCCAGTAGCTACTATAACTGGCATGCTGTTTCACAGGCTCAAAGGCAAGAGTGAACCAAAGCCAGACTTATTCACAGGTTCTATCAACACGACCGAGAGAATTGACAGGCTGTCGAATTTGACCCAGGTCACTGCGCCCTCGACAACGGCGGCCTTGAACAGAACTTTGTCATTCAACGGGTCGAACAATAGGTCCAAGCAGACAAAGTCAAACAACCGGAATGGACAGCTTCGTACGCTCATCTCGATTCTTGCCAAAGAGACTTATACCGACCTCGCAGAGATTGAAGAAGAAACTTCACTGGCAGACCTGGGTGTGGACTCTTTGGTGGCGCCCACTGTGGCAGATGCCATTAGAATCCAGCTAGGGATCGAAGTGCCGTTGATATCGTTGCTCGAGGCGCAAACGGTCAATGATCTCTCGGCAATCTGCTTCAATCTAATGTCAACAGACGTGGACGGGAGGACCGAGCCAGGAAGTCATCTCGGAGGGATTGTTGTCGGGCAAAGTGATACACACGGCGCTCACCGAGATGCAGCCGCAACGGTCTCCGCCAGCAGTACCGACCTTTCAAGCAGAATTTTGCTGTTGCAGGGCTCCAGTCGTTTCACACGCTCCTTATTTCTGCTTCCGGATGCCTCCGGGAGCAGTTCTGTGTACGCAGGCCTTCCACCGCACCTGTCCGCCCAGACCAGCACTGGCATCTATGCTCTGGAGTCTCCATTTTATGGTATGAGCAGCTTTCCTCGCATTTCTATGGAGAGGTATTGCTCCATTCTGGTCGAAACAATTCGTCGCTTCCAACCCTCGGGACCTTATTTGGTCGGGGGATGGTCAATTGGTGGCCGCCTCGCCTACGAGTGTGCGAGGCAACTCATGCAACAGGGAGAAACGGTTGCTGGACTGCTTCTCATTGAGTCATACGCGGAACTCACGTCGGAGCTCTCTTGCAGCCCCAACGCAATCTCCTTGGATCATCTTGAGGCAACAGGCTTCCTCGAATGGTCTGGAGGCCGAACGAATGCCATGCCAGAGTGGCAAAGAAACCACATGCTGCATCTCATACTCATGAATAGCGCTTACAGCCTCCCGACTTTGGGCATGGACGCGAACAACAACTCGGTACCAGTGCAGCTGGTATGGTCCGCCTATGGAAATTTCGATCTCTTTCCAACGAAAGTCTTGGAGAAAAGACACGAGATGGAAGACGTTGTCACGAGAAAAAGTGACAGATCTGATCAAGATCTCTGGTTGAAAGAACCACGATCAGCAGATGTCACGGCCAACCTGACTGAAAAGTGGCGACTACTGACAGGACCGGTTTTGCGTCAAAGTACTGTCGAGGGAGACCATTTCGACATTATGATCCCCAGTACACGAGAAGATTTGGGAGCTGTAATGTTGCAGGCTTTGAAGTGGTTTCAAGGGGACGCGTAGCAGATGATTTAGATAAGAAAGAGTCCGAGAATATGCGAAATTATTCCAAGCATGTCGGATTTCATGATGTCCAAAGGAATGCCGCTGTTTCTCTTTTCGTCCTTTTCCACAGGCATCGTCATGATTTTGTAGATCTAAAGCCTATCTCAGGAGAGTAGCAACAAGCCTGCTCCTCGGCATCTTTTTTCACAGAAGAAGGGGTGTAGACTCTTCTGCTGGAGACACGCCCGCATCCGAGCTGATGGATCAGCATCAAATTGAGTTCAGCTCCAGGTTCCGACGTTTTAGACTTTCCGTACTGCCTCGGGACGAATACGAGTCAGCTATATGTGTGACAATAATGCTAGGTCATGCCCCTGTTGTAGTGGAAAGCTTGTCCGCACTATCCGGCACGCGCCGGTGGGCTTCAGCTAAGGAAGTGAACGACGAATGACAGGGTAGTGGACGAAATAAAGACCAAAGGGCCACGAATCGATTCAACACATCGATTTCAACAGCAAAGTTGGCTTCAAAAGACGCAACGATGTCACAAAAAACGCGCCTCGTTGACTCCGTCCAAAAGACAAGGACGCGCCCAATGCGGCTGCTCCTTCTTGGTCTCCCACGGACTGCGACAGAATGTGAGTGATCCAGTTAGCGAAGTTCATCCCAATCCTCACCCAGTTTTTGACTTTCAACTCTGATGATCGTTGGATACTAATTTCAACGAACAGCCCTCAACAGCGCTCTGGAAGAACTCGGCTACAAAGTCTTTTCATTCCAGGCCATGTGGCCGAATTGGAAAGAGAGCATCCCACTCTGGACCGAAGCCATTGAAGCCAAGTATCATGGCCGCTGTAAGCCTTACGGCCGTGAAGAGTTTGACAAGCTGCTCGGGGATTACGACGTCGTGAAGTGCCCTCACGCCTTGCTCTTTGCCGAAGATCTCGCCGCTGCTTACCCAGAAGCACGGATCATCGTATCGAAACGCGACTATGAGCCGTGGCGTGCGTCAATGGAAAAGACCGTATTCAAGCTGCGCCGGTCCCTTGTCTTCCGCCTACTTCATCCTTTGGACCCATTTCGCGCCGCATGGTGGCCGTTTTTGCGCCTCATCATGGACACGGCTTACGGAGGCTGGGCCGAGGCAGAGCCGGGACGGAAACCGTACGACGAGCATCATGCCCGCATCGAAGCCATTACGCGCGAGACTCCGGAAAGGATGCTTGTATTCTCAGGCCCGAAGGATGGATGGGTTCCACTGTGCAAGTTTCTCGACGTGCCGGTGCCCGAGACGCCATATCCGTGGACGAACTCGGGAGCAGACTTCTTTGAGAGGCAAGGCCACCGAGCAGGCGAGCGATTGTTGTTGCAGAAGCTGTTGGGGAGGCTAGCAGTGGTAGCAGGTATTGGAATGGGGGTCTACTGGTACATGAAACGACCATAGGTAGACATATGCCAGCATGATACATCTAGAACTGTAAATATAGCATGGTAGTATTTTCTTAACATTTTGCAAGATTTCTGATACTAATGTATTTTACGCAGATCTGAACTGACGAGTCTCCTCCGCACCAGTAGAGGACGAAGCACTGAGGTGGACAACTCGTTGAACTTAACGAGTCCGAGTGGCTGGAATCAAATATACCGCGGAGAAGCCCGTGCTTGACATCTCCTGGTTGACTGTTCTCTCTATTACGCTTATTTGAGCTTTCAAGCGGAGAAGGGATTAACATCAGTATTTTGAACCCACTTTCACCACATCGGCAATTCCTTCAAAAAGTGCAGTCTAGTATCAGGGACATTGTGACCTCGGTCAAAACAGAAACTTGGTTTGAACCATGGTAATTTCTCACCACTTTGCGTCTCCGGTCTTTTGTCATCAGAAACTAATAAAGTGCTGGGGGTGGCAATGCCCTCAGGAAAACCAGTAGGTCTCTGTGTAGCACGAAACAAACAGCCTCCAAATAACACCCGAGGAAATCCTAGAGGTCCTGTACTACATTAGTACACAAACTGCATATTGTTATGAAAGCCATAATGAAATGGTTGTCGTACAAGAAACGCACGATTGCCTTGAATTTATCTCGAGACAAAGATATTCGCGATTTGGGGCCGTAAACCAAGCCACTCACTTCCTGTTTCGTAGTTTGATTAAGAAGAAGCCCCGCAAAGTGGCGCCTTCTCCCGTCAGGAATGTTATAATTTTCGTCTCCAATGATCACTTGACTGACAAACGAACTTCTGACCTCGATCTGATTGCTTGTATATCAGGAAAGTACGGCCGTGACTGCCCTTGCCATTTCTTTGCCCGTGAAATGGCTCGCTGCTGCTTCTTTTGAAACAAACTTCACTTTCGAAGGTAAACGTCAGTTTAAATATCTTTCAACGATCGCCGCTTATCCTCTCGGGACCTCCCTGCAGATCTACTGCTTTCCCACCCCTTACCGTACTAATACACTCTCGTCACTGGATCAGTCAAGATGAAGTTCGCCTCCGCCGTTACTAACCTCGTTGTCGCCTTCGTTGCTGGCTCCGCCGCCGCCGACATCGTGCCAGGCAACCCCGCCGGCGGCTGGTTCAAGAAGAGTTGCAAGGATTATAAGTTGACTTTGCGTCCGAAGGGGGGTGAGGGCAATGGCAATGGACAGCTTGTTTCCCTCGAAGCTTCATGCCGAGCCAGAGATGGCACTTACAAGGATAACACGCTCGATCTCGCGCTCTGCATTGGCAACTTCGATGGCCAAATGGGATGGCGAAAGTTGTTAGTTCTCTCCTCTCTGATTTTCAATCCATTGGTTGCAACCTCTCTAATGCGGTAAATTGTTTTCAGGGGCCTCTTCGACGACGAATGCGGACACTGCAAGATCGTCGACCAGGAGAAGGATCAGTATGACATGGAATGCCTCTGCAAGTCAGTCAGTCAGTTTAAGGACCCGACGAGCACCATCAATCTCAGTAAGTATCATTCGCTCTGTTAACCCGTGATTGTTACGCTCATTGCTAAAACTGTCTGTCAGACGGGAAGATCCGTAACGAGGACGGTATCCTCTGGTGCGGCTATCTCTCGAGCGAATACCAGCCACCTGCGTAGTGGAAAGAGGTGATGGACTAGGTATCTATGAGCATGAAAAGGAAAGCTTGCAGTGTCGATGGCGGCAATGGCTTCAGCAAACAATAGGTTCATACTAGCACCAATCCACATCGGACGTCAACGGTCAATTTGGGCTGCTATGCAATTGCAATAATTAGTCTACGGCTTTAATGTCAGCTTCGCAAGTTGCACGCAAAAACCCTTGGGCGTAATGATGGGTAGCAATCAACTTCATTTGATCCCACGGCATCATTCTGTCATTACTATGTGACCCAATATTTGCTTGACAGCGTCAAATGTGGCTGACATGAACATTCACTTCCCAAAAGCACCAATCCATGGGAGCCAATTATGCATAATGCCGGAGTGTGGCTTTCGCGGACTTTGATATTTCCGAAAGGCCGCTATTCGTGGATAGTGGAGTTGATATTCCAGGGATTATCGCATCGTAGGCCGTGAAGTTCAACTGTCGGGACTTCGGTGTTTGCCCGTATGGCGGGGCATGTGGGAGCCGATGAGACTCGTTCACGAGTCGGTGTAGACGGACAATCGTTTGCGTGATGAACGGATCTAAGAATTGCTACCCCGCATCAAGAGCTATATTTACTGGAATCGCCCATTGCCTAATCTCGTTCCAGTCTGTTGGATTTGCTGGCCTCGTAAACGATCACAGGAGCATTATTTACCCTTCACTTCGTTCATTTCTTGATAAACCTCCTTCAAGATGGAGTATGATACTAGAGAAAAGATAGCGCCATTGGGCGTCCTGTCGTACGTACATATGCCTGCTATGGCCAACTCCTCTGAGCTATGAAACTAATTGAATCATTGTCTAGAACCGAATTTGAAGAGGTTCGTACACAGGTCCTCCAGTAACCTAATCGCCAGTAACAACATCCTCACCGTTTGATCAGCACATGAAGGCGCACCCCTTTCCTCCTCTTGCGCCCCCAAGTGCCGAACTTCGATCCGCGATGGAAGCCCAGCGAATCGCGACACAGCAACCAGACACGAGTACCGAGTACTCCGTCAAGATCACCATGCGAGATCGCTTCTCCTCTGAAGCTCGCGTCCACAAGCCATCTGCGGAAGGGAAACATCCGCTTCTAGTACTGCTGTTTGGCGGCGGCTTCATGTTCGGTGACTGCGACCAGTTGAGCCCGTATGCCCGGCTCGCCACGAAGCTTTTGGGTGTTACTGTAATCAACTTGTCTTACCGCCGGGCCCCGGAACACAAGTTTCCCACTGCACCAAACGACATTTGGGATGGGATTCAGTGGATCACGAAGAACGCGGAGACGCTCCAGGTTGACCTGGCGGCAGGATTTGTGATAGGAGGCGTCTCGGCGGGAGGAAACTTGGCCGCGGTCACGACGCAGAAGGCACTCGACGAGGGACTGAGTCCTCCCGTCACCGGGCTCTGGCTTGGCGTTCCATGGACTCTCGAACCCGAGGTGGTCCCCGAAAAGTACAAAGACGTCTTCTTCTCCAGAGAACAATGCGCCGGGGCTCCTGGACTGAACCAGCAGGCTATGGACATGTTCAACGTCGCCTATGAGCCTGGTCTCAAGTCCCGAGACTTTTCTCCGTTCAACGCCCAAAATCCGCATCATGGAATGCCGCCAACATACATACAGGTCAGCGGTGCAGATCCCCTCAGAGATGATGGCCTCATCTATGAGAGGGCGTTGAGGGAGGCGGGGGTGGAAACCAAGTTGATGGTATACCCAAACATTCCTCATTTGTTTCCCGACTTCTTCCAGCTCAAGGCATTCCAAGACTTTCATTTCGACATCTTGAGTAGCTGGGCCAGTCTATTTAAGAAGAGCGTTGCAGCAGAGGAGATCAGGCACGCGCTGGCCAACAGCCCGTTTGCTTCCATTAGTTAGCTTGTACGCGGGAATTGATGCCGAGTTCACCGTTGCGTATTGACATATGTGGATAGTCTGGGGGATTCGAGACTGTAATCGAACGTTGTGCAATATATTCAACTCACTGTGAATAATAGCATAAGTGACATCAAAACAATACTGCTCTCCGCATGACCTGTTTACTCGGATAATAGAACCAACCTATCTTGTAGGTAGGCGCGTTAGGTTTGGCTGTCTGTGTATGTCAGTTGAAAAGCTCCTGCCAAGTTAGGTTGCGAACGTGACAAAACGGAAGGAAATCGACCGTTGGGCGACTTCCATCTACAAAAGGTTCTTGGATTATACATTCATAAGGAATGGAAGGTGCAAGGCTGCAGCTTCCTTCCAACATTCAGGTTTACCACTACCGCCCAGCGACAAGATCTGATCGAGAGACATCGTAAAAATTAATTTGGCTCCAAAACATTTCACGGTTGATAACAGCGCGCGAACCTACTCCGGGATGTCATCCTCCAGCCACGTTCCGACCAAGGCGAGACTATCAGTCGACCCCTGACGCTCCTGTACAAAAAATGCCAACTTGCCAAGACCGTCGACATCACGAAAAAGATGGTACGCGAGAAGTCAATTTGAACGACCTCAGGAGCCGGATTCGGCCTGGACGGTCCTCAGCGTTGGCGGCCACAGACTACACTCGATACATGCTATGTTCCCCAGAAGGATCGATCCTGGATAAAGACAACAAGACTGACACACACCGAGTCGGCTGATCAATGTTCTTGCCTCCAGTCAATTATGCAAGGGCATCCACATAATTCGACCCAACGTCTTCCTCGCCACGAGCTCCAGTCCCAACCGACTGCCCCTTTTTGACGAAATTTCAACGACACTTCGGACACTTGCCGCCACGACCAAAGCTGTGCACTAGCCATTGTTGGCCCGAGGTCAGTATTGCCACTCGCTTTCGTTCTTTCGCCTTCACGATGGAGTCGCTGGTATTAATGCCCAGCAGTATTTCGCCGTCCGGCCCGACGCCGTAAGGCTACCGCGAGTCGGCAAGGCACTGCCTCGGCAGTTTGGCTCGATACCCTGCCACCGAGACCGAAGCCTTGCCAACAGGCACTCATTGCTCGGCGTCTCCGCACCTGGCTGGACCACTTCGACCTGCAGCTTGATGTCGCTGCTGGAGATGGGGTCGGCACCCAAATGAACGGCAACATGGGGCGATCCTGCGGACGGGGGATACTACGCAGTGGAGATGGCCACTAGGAACGATGATCGATTGACCGGTCAGCCGATCGGTGAACGTGTTTTTCCTCAGGAGACGTGGAACCGTCGCCAATGACTGCGCTTCATGTCTGCATGCCGAGCTCATCGCCGCCCGCTTCGAACGCACGCAGGGTACAGCACCCCCTGGGCCGCCTCCAACCGACGGACAAGTTCGTGAAAAATATGCCGACGATTCCAACAACTTCACGATTCTTTATTTATCCACCAGAGTCACAACCAAATCTGATAACCCAGCGCAATCCGACAGTGGCTTACCCTTCGCCGACGAGGCCATGTCGCTCGCCGAAGAGGGCTGGCTGGATCTCGGGGTATATCGTCCGTTGAGCCAATCAGCGACCAGGGTTCGGCATAAAAAGATCCGATCCAGATATTCGCAATAGTTGATGCCCAACCATCGCAGTCGACCATGGGAGAAGTCGGACAGCTCCGCCCCCTTCGAGGTCGGTAGGGAGACGAGGTTTCAGCGGCCTGTCGAGGAACGTATGCACCCGGCGGAATGGCACTGCTGGGGCAATCCTCCCGCTAGGCGGTGTTATCCATCTTCCCCACAGTTATGTTGGCCGTATGTGTACATACACGCGGGCAGAACACAAACGGGAGCGGGTGGGACGAACCGCCCGGCTTACCAGCTCGTCGGCGCGAAGAAACGACGAACGCAGCAATCACACAGCTGGTGTTGCTTCCCTTGCCGGGTTCCTGACTCAGTGGCTTTCACACGGTAATTGAACATTTGCGAAGGGCCGCACAGCCTTTGCGATAGGTTGCAATCGATTTGACAATACTTTGAGCTGGCGTCGGGTGGAATCCGACCGATGCGCGTTGCCTGCCCTTGGAAGTGGTCGGGTTGTCCGGAGCGTTGACCGTCAACGGAACCGAGCCATCTTTGGAACTTTGGAAGCGACATCAGTGGCCACGTCTTGGCTACCAAGTAGGCCGACAGAACGATGACGACTTCAGGTGATCGTCCAGGACACCTGGAAGGACGGCGTCTTCGCATGCCGCAGCGCCACATGCCCTCACAGCTGGGCAATATCTGATGCTCCGAAGCCAGCTGGCGTTAGCGGGTCTGAGTGGGCGTCGGACGCAAATCCACATCGCGATCGACCGCATTATTGTCCCAGGCTGTCTCTGTCTCGTGTCGAGGGCTCCCCCCAAAGCCCCCACAGAACGACGCAAAGATGGATCACGAAGGGCATGTCGCTGCTCATTCAATTCGCGTCACAGCGACCGGGCAAGAAGGGGGTTTTCTGCTGTTTGTTAAATGAAGCCCCAGAGAAAATACCCATATCGGAAATGCAGCCCGCAGTCCTTTTACGAATCAGATTCCGGATCCATGCCGTTGGGACGCTGAGACAGCCAGCTGGGACAGCTGTTGATTGGCCTAGCTGCCATTTTGGCTAGGATTCAACGGCACTGGCGCCAGCCACCGTTGCTCACGAGCCGGGCTGCTGGGACGTTTTACTGCACTTGGTTAGCCGGGATGCCAGCATCACCACATAGCCCCGGCCTCGAGGCTTCTAGACGAGAGGACTGCCACAGGCAAGAAAAGCAGGTCAAGCCTTGCTGCTCATTACAATCGGTCGTCGATGAAATCTTGCACCGTAGGAACGGAACGGCCGGTCATGATCCACGGCGCTACTTGAAGAAACATCCACGCAAGAGCAGGGCCCAACACGGATTGGGTAAAGAGCCACGAACAGCCTCCAGAGCTCCTTTTCAGCTACTGCGTCTGCCTTGAGAAGTTGAGGTATGGGAAGCTAACTGTCACAAGTCCCACCCGGACATGGCCGCTGGGTTTTCGCGCTATCGACGGAAATGGCCTTCAATGAAGCCATTTCACAACGGTGATCGCGAGGTAGCCTGTTTCACACTCATCAGAAGTTTGGTAAATGTCTCATGGACGGTTTGCTATCACCAGAGCCTTGTCTAGTGCCTTCGGCAAAGGGAGGAAAGAAAAAAGCTCATCACAGGACGGATCTTTGATACACACACGCGGTTCTATGATGGAAATGGTGGTGGTGTCGAATTTTGGTTCTTCAACACCATCTCCACGGACGCTAGAACAGAGCTAGAAGCTCCAGCCGGGATGACAAGTTCTTCAGCGCAGGGGTTCGCCTGACTCGTCAGCGCTCAATTTCACCACTTGCGTTTTCGACAGCCACTCGTGACAACAAGCAGTGGGACTGCACCCCTGGAGGCAGCTTGACCGGTGTGGGGCAGGATGCTCATCGAGTGCTTTTTGTGGTCAAGAGGATTTTCAAGACGCCCGCATATTGGTCCCCTCGAAAGTTTAAAATGGCCAGGGCAGGGCTCCAGGTACTGCTCAACCGCTGAAAGGCATTGCTGAGTGGTTTGCTTTTCGCCGGTTGGCTCGGACATAAGGAAAATGCTGGTTTCCTCACACATGGCACTTGACCAACCAGTGTTGAATACTGGCATATTGTCCCGTTGAAGAGCCATCGCTTGTCTCTAATTGCGACACATCGGTTGAACATGTCGGTGTAGTGGTATCACATCCTGCTCGACCACCGCCGGGCGAAGATTCGCGTCACCTGACTGATGCGATAACCACATTGGCCAATTCTGGCAATTTCCAGCAACACGCTCGGGTCTTCATCAAGTTCAAACCCCGCCGGACAAGTGCAGAGCTTCGAGAGTTAACTTCTCATCAAAGCACTGACATGCAGAAATGACCTTCATGGGGCATCATCATCAAGGCTCAAAGTTCACACCCTGGTCCGAGTAACATGCATCGAAGTCACACTGGCACCTGCGCACCACGTGAAGAACAAATTGTCGATCCTGATAGGACCCAGCGCACTGCGCCTTGGAGGAACATGTTGCTCCATTTGGAGGAGTCGCGGTACCGCTGGCGGAGTCACCAGAAGATCTTCGGGATTAACGACGAATAGCAACGCTTCAGCGGTTTTGAGGACGACCGCACAGCCGCGGGTGCCGAATTTCGCGACGCCTTTTCGACTCTGGCAGCATCTCCACGGACGTCAAATTTTGACTTGACTTTCTATGCAACGTCGCCGGATAACACAGAAAGTATAATGAGGTTAACCGTTGGGGCTGAAGCTTTGCGACGGGGTGATCGTTAGGATTCCCATTGCAGCCGCCAGCGGCAGGCAGCGCACGGTGATTCTGACCTAGGATGGGACAAGGGCCAAGACAGATGGTCGAATTCTATCTGCAAAAGGACCGGTACATGCCGACACAGGCCTGTTGAGTCAAGAGCAAGTCCAGACTTCATCTCGACATCGCAGATGCAACTTTGCAAAGCAAGTCACGCCTTCTGCCGTTGAAGCACTCCAGAACGTTGGAGTGCTGGTGGGCTTGAGGTCTTAGCCGCGGTGGGTCAGACGGCTCTTGTCTGTCGACGAGGACTACCCCATCTCCAAAGACGGGCAATCTCCCTGTTGAACACGAGGCACGAACACCCATCAGCGACACCGCAGCTACGGGGCCGGGCGGCACGAACCCGGGGCTGACGGGAAGGCTGGACGACTGTTGAAAAGCAATGGGACCGCCGTTGACGGTTGATGACATCCCGCCGCCGGTCGAAATGACGTTCCACGTGGTGAAGGGATGACCCAGTCGGAGAAACAGAACACAGAGCAGCTGGTGAGCGAAGACAAGGCGAATTTGAAACGCCCCCGAAAATGGGACAAGTTCTGCGACTAGTGGTGGTTTCTATGTGCTAATGGTGGAGATTGTCAATCATCGCTTGAAGACGACTGCAAGATTGAGGGTGCCAGCAAGTGGACAAATTACTCATTCGTGGGACTCGAGATGGCGATCCCGGCAAATACGATGCAATATTAATGCCCAAAGTCCTTCATGGAAGATGTCGTCAGCCAGAAGAAGCGGTGACCTTATCTCTTCTTCGGAGATGATGGTATCAGCGTTGGGGGCTTCCACGCCCAGGTTTCAAGGCTGCAAAAGCTGTGTTAGCGTCGGTACCTTGAGGGCTATTGGAAAAAGGAAGAGGGTCTCGTGCTGGCTCATCTGCAATGGACCGCCCAGAAAGTGGCACGAACTGGCAGTGAAGTGGCCTGGCTGTCGTTTCGGTTTGACAAACTCGTTGATGATCTTCGATGCGCAGGGTCATCGCCACGTGCGGTGGCTAGCTGTCCGCAAAACCTTCTCTCCAGTTTCCTCATCGATGCAGATTGCAGTCCGTTGACTTGGGTACGGACAAGATTGACACGCGAGAAGTAATTGGACTGCCGAGGCATGAATATCGCCATACCGGGCTCTACAAGAAATCGATGCACAAGACATGCATAAGACAAACCCGGCCCGCGCGGCCAATTGCGTGCGACGACGACGAGGCAGGTCCAAGACGGCGAACCTCCCGTTCTCCTCCTGTTACATTGTACGGAAGACTTATCACCAGCCAAGGCCCTGCAATGGTCGTCTTGTGTGATGCGCATTCCTAACTCGCATCAGAAGTGAGGCAACTAGCTTCAATCAGTTGCTAGGCTTTTTTGGACCGTCATGAACCATCGCTACAACCATGATGCTCGTTCTTGAGGTTCCAGAGTCTCATTAGACATGGGAAATACTGCTTGACTCAGGTGGCGCATAATCGGGGCCAGAATCACCACCAAAAAAGGGCGCGCTAAGGACTAGCAAGGGGAACTGTTTGGACTGCCCGTGGCCACTGGTCGTCCATCAGCCAGTACCGCTCAATCATTAAGCCAAGCCCACATCGGCACCAGTCGTCTGCGCCAGCACCTACCCTTGCTGAGCTGTGTGATGCTCTCCCTTACGTTCACGTCTCTCTCTGACGCGATTGCGAAGAGCTACTATTTGTGTACACAGCACAGCAGCAGAGGACCGCGTCCGTCCGCTCAGAAGCCACACGCAGGTACCTTAACTTTCGGCTCTTGTCGTCATCCCTGTCCGGCTTCAGGCGCATCCAGTGTCCCACCCGTCCACCCGTCGAGGGAGTCAAGATACCGACAGGGTTGATGCACCCTGCTGCTCAGTGTCAGTTCCGTCTTCTTCTTCTCGACGGGACTGTTTCCTCTCTCCTTGGGGCCGTCTCGTTTGCCAGCATTCAACGGCACGCTCCAGCCAGCAATATCGCCCAGACCCCTTGAGCGAGGGACCCCGGCAGCTCTCAGCGCAATGTCTGGGTCATGATGGCACGCAGAGAACGTGCGTTCACTGCTTCCATAATCCCTGCCTAGAAGTCGAAAGTCATGTGTCTGGGGACCCATTGTCGATTGGTAATTGGCAAGAGGCAGACAGGGACGGACTGACAGGAGTTGATGGAGCTGTCGCAGGAGGGAGGGAGGCAACAGAGCATCAAGACGACCATGAAAGCTGGGATCACACTAACGAGGAGCTCCCCGACGATATCTCCCAAGGGGGCTAGCTTCGCACAGTGAGGAAACTCTGTTTCCTCAAGTGTTCCTTTTCAGGCAAGGCGCCAGTCCTTAGGCCTAGGATCACCGCCATCCCAAGTGCTCTCTCCCGTTTTGCGTCCCCCTCAATTTTGCGCGTCACAGCCGTCCGTCGAATAGAAGTTGGTACAGACGCAAGCTTCTAGGGGATGAGCCGGCGGGTGCCTGTTTTGTTGCTCCTCTGCGACGGTCTGGAGGGAGGATTTCCCCTGGCGTCGACTAGTGCCAGCGACCAAAATTGGGCAGACTGCCCTACGACAAGGCCTAGACGGTCGAGCAGAACTTGCTGGCGTGGCTGTGGTGGCCAAACCGATTTGCGCCTGCTGCTGATGCCACTGCTGTTGTTTTGTTTTGTTTGGCTGTGCCGCCGTCTGGTAGACACGGGCCCGTTGGGCAAAAACATGCTCCCGTTGGCTGCTTCATTTAGCTGGCGGCGACTCTGCTAGCACACCGGTGCAGACCAGACCAGATGAAGTCTCAGACCGACATAAAGGTCGCGACCGGTGAGGAAACGGACCACCAACTAGAGACGGACGACGGAGTACCTGCTGGGCAGTCACGTATCTGGACGGAGAGGGCGGACCAGGGGGCGAACCCAGAGCAGAAGAAGGGTCTCGCAGCAGGGCATGTCATGCCTTCGGTTGGCCTTATTACCCCGTAAAGTACGTGGGCAATCCGGTGCTGCGCAGCAGGCACGGTGTACGGTACATGGACGTTGGTGACTTGGGTGCTGAGCGAGAACACGGCACACTCCCCCAAGACAAGACCAGACCTTACCTGCTTGCTCCCAAGCCCAAATAAACTCACCTTACGCACACCCCCTCTCCTCGGCCCGGCCTGAGCCTAAGGGAAACTGAATACCAAGGTTGGAGGAACGAACGAGTGAGCGATGGTGAGCTTCAGCGCTCTGAGAGGTCAAAACCAGTGGCTCCAGGGCGTGTTGCACCGCACCCTCCCGGCCCCCTACCTACCACGACCAGTGCTCGTACTCGTCCACTCCTCTTCCTGCCCGATCCGCTCGCTCAGTCGGTTGTCAAGGTTGGCTTCGCAGGCCTGAGGGTCCAGCAGAGCGGCATGGGCAATCACGACCTGGGACTGGGTCCAACGAGATGCTTGGTGCACCCGCCAGTCTCGCTGGGGGGGCTGACTGGGCTTCCCTTCGGGCTCTCAGACAGAGATGTCTTTGCACAGGCATCTTCGCGCTGGCTCCTCCGTCTTATGTCTTCCCTCACTCACATACCTCCGACGTAGCGGTACTTGCGTATATATGGACCGGCAAGCCTTGCAAGACTGATCCCGGCAACATTCTTTTGCGTGGGTTCCTTTTTAGCGTTGCCCACTCTAATTCATATCCTTCTCGTCCGTCCTCCGCCTCTCTGTCCCCGAAGCACTCAACACACGCTATATACATACGAACCACTCCTCCCACCTCGCTCTTGTTCACATCCTAACGACCTTGGAGTTTAAAATCACATCGTGCCCACCACCCTCCCTCTGTACGAAGCCTTCACGACGCCCTAGCTGCGAGAACACGACCAAACCTTGTTGTTTCCTTCTTTTAAACTGTTAATACCCCTACGGCCTCACTTCTCTCCTCCGCAATCCGGCTTCTCGTCAACACCCGCGTTCACATCGACTTACACCACCACCACTACCACCACTACCACCACTACCACCACCGGGCCCGATTTACCGTCACCTCGTCCACGGTTTCACCGAATACGTCACCAACGAAACATGTGCGACTACACTCAAGTACGCATCTGACTCCGAGGAAAGAGGCTCGTCGAGAGACTAACATGCTTTCCTTCTCCGCAGAGAGAATTCCGCTGCAGTCACAAGCGCTATATCGTTTCTCGCTGGTGCATAGTTTACATCCGCACGCAGCAGCGCTGTCAACCGTGCGTCACGCACTTTGAGTACAGGTACGTCACAACCATTTCTTTTTCCCCTATGCCTCCGTAGATCCTCCAGGCCCAAGCCAACTCTTTTCCCCTTTCCGACCTCCGAATGGCAGGTAACTAACGTGTATCGGCAGGGGCGATGAACTTTGCAGTATGTCATGACGCTTTTCCCGCCTCTCTCCCTCCTCCCCCCTCTCTGTGTCTCTCGTGCGGGCCTCGCTCCGCCGTGGCAGCGCCTCTCCCACCCACGTTTGATTTGCAGGGGTTCATTCCATATGCTGCAAAAAGGGCCCTCTGGGCTGCCCCCACCCAACTCCAACCAAGCAGCCGGAAAGGGGACTGGCATGGGTGGCAGAGTGGGCAGCACCAGCAGCACAATTTGGGTCGAACGAGGCACCAGCACAGCACAGCACGCCTTGCGTGCTTGCATTCAGATGTGCTCTCTCTTTTCTCATGCAGGATGTGAAACTGACAGCTCGACTCGCAGGTGAATGCAAACCTTCGGCGCCCATCCCCTGGGAAAACATGATCAGGCGCAACAACACGCCCATCGGCTTGTAATCAAGTCCACAATTTTTTGCTCTATTGTCGATCACGGTCAACGCGTCAAATTATGTCCATCTGGGCAAAGGCGCGAGCGCAGATCCGGCACGCAGCGCCTCCGGCTCATCGCATTTCCCAACAACTCCCTCCTCCGACCTCCCGGGTCAAGCTCTCTTCGATGATGGGATGAGGAAGATGCGGGGTTTGTCTTGAGAAATCCATTGGTTTTTAATCCCTTTGCTTTTTTGGGCGGGAAACGCACCCAAGACATGGTGGTCACACAGACACCATGCTCGACAGCTAGTCGGGGTGCTTTTGCCGACATTACCTCCGACTACTGCGCAACTGCTGCAGAACGACCAATCCCCACCAGTCTGCCAACGAGCTGCATCGCGCTAGAGCAGCATTTCCGCGACACGCAAATGGCCCTGGGCAGAGACGACTTCATGGTTGCCCGTCTGCAGTCACAGTCGGTGATGTGAGGGTGGAGAGGGCGATGATCGTCGGTGGTCTCGCCCAGTCCACAAGAGGAGGATCCCTTTCGGCTCGGCCAAAGAAAGAAAAAAAGAACAAGAAAACGCTATCTCCGCAGGTGCGAACCTGCATTATCGGTCGACGGCGTTTTGTTTCGAAGGAGTGTTCATGGATACAGCATTGCAAATGGCGTTGCAAATGGGACAAGCGGGCTTTGAGTTTTTGGATTACACGCAAGAGATGGGACAACAGAAAGATACAGATGGCTTTTTGGGTACACGAAGAGACACACAACACACAGCAAGCAACATCAGTCAGTCAGTCAGCACTACCATACCAGACGGCGGGAAGGACCGCAGGGAAAGAACGACGGCGTTGCAGACTATCCAACTTTATTCGGGCGCCTACGCCGAGCCGACTTTGGTCCCCGGGGCTAAGGCCGTCCTGCCCCCCCCGGTCAACGAACACGCGCGACGGGCCCGGTTCTGTCCACACTCTGCTGCACCCTCCACTGCCGTGGTGGGTGATGGGGAGGGGATGTGAGAAAGCGAAGCGAAAGCCACCACACCTCTCGTGGCTTTGCATTAGCCCGCTCTTCTGTCTTGTCGGCTCTGGATTCTGGGGCTGCGGTCTTTTCCGCGTGGTGTATGTTCGACGAAGGTTACTAGTCTCACACACATGGGACGGTCTTTGTCCAGTGCTTTGGCAGGGCTTTTGTTGAATGATGGTCTTGTTTTGGAGGAATTTAAGGTGATGGCAGGAGTTTGGGAATTTTATGTGTATGCACCCCGGCGGCGGGTGTTTAGCAGCGCATGTATTTCGGGTGTTTGCATATCTTATGTAGCCGTGGGGAGGGAGAGCTTCGTCCGCTGCCACCGCCCCAGATACGGCAACCAGGCAATTGGGAGGTTTGGTTCGGGAAGCGACATTGTACATACACCACAGAACCAAGATGCGCTTGGCAGCTACAGAACAGGGCGTCATACACCGAGAGAGAAGACAGAGACTAAAAAAATCTCTCAAGATTACCGATACTCGTTTAACAGTTCATCAACCTTTTTTGCTGAGTGAGCCAATGTTGCATTTTGCTTTTCGCACTTGTATGCGAAGGGCGAGCGAGCCAAGGTTCAAGCATCGGGCACCGCACACACCACCACCTCTCATCCCAACACCCTCCACTCACTAGTTGAGATGACAAGCGCAACGTCCACGTCTTTGCTATTCCATGAGAGGGGGGAGAATGAATGTGTCGTGTGTGCGTGTGCGTGCCAGCTTGCATCCCATGTGCCTTTCTCTCTCCCCTTGCTCCCATATACCGCTCACTAACTGGGCTAAATTGCTGAGGGTTGCTGGGAATGAGGAGAGGGGAGGGGGCCAGGAGGAGGAGGGAGAGGGACTAATTAGCTCCTGCGCTACCACACGTCACAGGGTTGTTTAGTGCTGCCAGACGGCAAGCTGTCAGTGTCTTGGTGTGGAGGCCTTCAGGACAAGCAGGAGGAGGTGAGATGTGGGGAGGGTTTTTTGGTGGTAGTTCTTGACCGGTCAAGAGAGGAGGTGCTGTGCTTTGGGATGCTGTGCAATCGTTCTTTGACGTGCAGCGAGTTGGGCTCCGTGCTCCCGGACGGAAACGGGGCGGTGCATGAGATTGAGAGTGAGTGCAGGCGTTGGCAGATTTTGGGGGCGGATCTGAACGTCTGACGTTCTGGTACCGATTGGGCACCGGGCTGGCTGGCGTGTTATTAGTTAAGAGTCTCTCACTTGGGCGCGTTCTATGGATATGGCCGTCAGGCCTGGTTTGATACTGAGATGTTTCGCCAATGGAGAATGTTGTCGAGTAAGAGTTCGCGTGGAAGGCACGGCGTGGGATTTGGGACGAGGGGGATGGACATCCCACGCGGGCCGGGGCCGCCCACGTTCTTCGAGCGCTGGGTTATCTCGAGTCTCGAGGCAGAGAGAGGGCATCTGCGACAGAAAGGAAGGGGGACGGTGAAAGTTCTCGGTGAGCAATCTGGTGTAGAGGGGAAGGTGACCGGGATGGGCCACCGGGGGGTGTGGTCGTTGAAACCCACGGTAATTGGGCGTGGGGTACCAGCCGTGGGTGACAGTGACAACCTCTCTGGCTCTTGTTTCTCGCGGTTGAGGCCGGTAAGGATTCTTGGTGCCCGTTAGTGAGCCACGTTGGTGACAGAGCTGGACCGTCCCGCGCACGCCACGAGTTGGAGGCACAATAGCGCGACGGCGCGCGATATCTCTTCTGGTGCGACGACCTGCCCAACGTGGGAATGATGAGAGCCAGAAGGGGTGTGGGGGGCTAGTGCGCGTCTTAGTGCGCACGATGGGATGGTCATCTGAAAAATGCTTGCTGCTGCTCTCCCGGGGTTAGGTCTTCTAGGGACTTGAAGAAGGATGAACAGCAAGATGGGACGCTGTGTCACTTGGCTTTTCCGTGGGGTGTCAAAAAGTCGCAATCGCCGATTCCGATAGCCCGAGACCGTGTCTTTGATGTGTCTTCGGGCGGGTAATTGCCTTTCAGGCTCTTTGGTTTCGGGTAAGGGCATCAGAGGGATGGGAATCCAATGTCTTGCTGGCGATTGGGATGTTGTGCGTCTCAGCTGACATTGCAGTCGAGAATGTCGGGCATCGTTCCAACGTCATCTGTACATGAGGGATAGTTCCGGGTTGCGATGCGTTGCTGCGGTAGTCATTCGTACATACGCAGGTAACTGAGTGTCTGCGTCAGGCACGGTGAAACGCTCATTGGCAAGCGTTGTCTTGGGCGCTGTGCGACATCGCAACGAGACCAAAGTCTGGGGCTGTCGGGGAAGACTCTGGGTGTGAGGACGACCACATCAGATGCTAGGTGGCCTCGGTCAGCATGTGGGCATATGTGTGTATGATGCCATGTTGAGCCTCGGATGCATTTGAGCGACCGCTGAACTTGATTTACAGCGGAATGGGCATCAACACCTTCGATGAGAGGTGACCGGTGTGGCTTTTTTTGCCGGAGCCGAGGCGGTTGCTGGCCATGACAACTGACAGCAGCAGCATCTCGCTCAGCCGAATGGTTCAACGGCGGTGCAGGTGCGGCGTGGCCCGCAGCGCGGTCTGCACCATCGTCTGGCATGGGTCGGGGGCAGATCACATTCCAGTTGCTTAACTTGGGTGACCGGTGAAGATGTGGATACGCTCTTTGTTCAAGAGGATTCGTCGCCAAGCCGGCCATTGCTGGATAAATCTGTTCGTCAGAAATGAGCGCAACAATATGCTATCGTCTGTTGAACTGAGTGATTTTGAAGAAACCGTTTTGGATGTCCAACGTTTCCCTTCGGAGACCAAAAAATACACCCCTTTTGGGCAAAGTTGACCGTCGTTGTAGGGCTGCGGGCTAAGCAGCTTTGGGGGTGCAATTGACGCTGCATCGTGGCGGTATTGCTCCGGATTTGCAGTGCATCGGCAGGTAAACTTAGACCAGGCTGCACAGAAACATTGGCAAATTTGGCTTCAAGGCATACGCTTCCAGGTAGCATCGCGAGATGGCCTGGGCTTCGAGGTTACCTCTGAAGTCGATTGAAGCTCGGCTTGCACCGGGTGAGACTGAGTGCCCAATGTTAACTCCCGAGTTGCCAAAGCATGTCCCTGTTCCGTCTGCGTGAAGCTATGGCCCCATTCATCGGAGCCTGACAGTTGCATGCCGCCTCCCACATAACGACAGTCAGCGTAAAGTAAGACGAAGACACCAGGGGTCCTGTCCACCACTGCCAGTGGCCAACCTGTCATCTCCTCGTCAGAACTCGCAAAGCTTCAATGTCGCAAGCTGCGGTCAGAAAGTCTGCTCCTCACATTGAAGACGAGCTTCTAGCTTTTGGTCCGGTTGCCCATGAGCCTCGGCCGGCGCGACTTTACGCTCGCTGCTCAGATGGGCGTAAGGGAAGGAAGGGCCTCAGTTTCTCAGAAATTGGAGCGTCGCATCGGCCCCCCATCTCCCCGTTATTTGTCACATCTCATATCCCCTAACAGATCTACTGTCTGCTTATCTGCCGTTCCCATTATTCCTGTCACCTTCTCGAAGGGTGAACCCCAGGGGGAATTGAGCTTCTCTGGAGGCGCCTGATTGCTGAAGAAAATGGCTGAGATAAGATAGATAGATAGCCGGCGGACAAGTAGTGCATCAAAGATGCGGGATGTCGTGTGCTTCATTTCGCCGGAAGACTGTGATAAGGGACCATGAATGACAAACCGCGGACTCGGATTGCTTGGTTTCGGGCCTCCCAGTGCCGGCATGAACTTGGTGGTTGCGCCAAACTCAACAGCCATTGGAAGTCGCTCTCGAGCTCGCCATCACCTGATTGACTTTGGCTGCGCCATCAAGGCCAAAAGATGCAGCCTGTACATGCAACGAGCAAGCTTCCCCTCTGCCACTCAGAGAACGTCCAGGGCTTCCCCTCACCTGGTCTGTTTGATTAACCGGTACAGAGCTTCGAAACCACGAATTTGACATTCAGCTTGCTGCAACCAATGCGAAACCCGGTGGTAAGCAAACTTATTGCAGACCGCTCCAATGACAAGGCTTCGTCAATGGCGCGGGTACTGGTGGCATGAATGCCAGCGAGTTTTTCATATTGGTCATTCGGCCGTTCATCATCACATCACCGTGCCGAGCTTCCCCAACTGTGTGATGTATCCGAACCCCAGGTCCACAGTGACCAACCGACGCGAGCCCTACGGCGTGAATTATCCGATATCTCCTTGGCGAGGGCAGCAAGCGAAGGAGTGCGAAGTTTGCGACTGTCATCGCCAGGCCTTCCAGCAAAGCACCACACCATCACCAAGCAGCTGGTGTTGGCGGTCTGGCCGGTCGGTCAACGCCTCGGCATCGCACCCCCTTTCGGCAGCGGGGCCTTCCTCACCGGTTGCCATGTCGGCGTGAAGCTCCCTGGCATGCGACACTTTTGGAGCCAAGAGCGTTGTTTCCATTCCGTGACAGCGGTGTCTGTGAGTCTCAGGGCTATTGCCGACCTGCTTTGCACGGCATGTCCTCCGAGGGCCTTTCATCAACGGGTCTGCCCTCTGCAACCTTGTACGGCCCGTCTCACTGACAGATTGTGGGCACTCTCCACAATGAAAGCTCACCGAGCCTCATGTCTTGAGCGATGGGTCTGACTGCCTGTAATTTTGGCAAACGGAATCCTGCCTCGGGAGATGATGGGGGTGGCGACGTAGTAGCGCTAGGTAGAGGTTTGACAACCGTCAATGAAGTTTGGTCCACCGTTTCCGTCCTTGATATCTGCTAAAGGGCGCGAGCATGGTGTCGACGAGTGATGTTGCGTTCAACCGTAATGGTGGGTAAAGCCCTTTTGAGCGATTCGCTGGCATAAGCCAAAGCAACCCATCTGTGCGCCCGCTGGGGAACCAAAGCTGTCTGGCAAGCTGCGTTTGGTGGGAAATGGACCAGTGTGCTTTCCGTGTATCCGCCTCTCGACGTGATACGGTCGTCTTCGCGGAGGCTCTGCAACGGCGAAGCACTAAAGCTGCTGTACGACGATTCGTCGTTGGCTAAACCCCGCGATCTTCCATCACCTGACTGAGGGTGTCAACTGAAAGTCTTGTCAATGGCCCCAGCTCCGCTATGTGGTGCAAGATGCGCATTGAGACCCTTGTTGTGGCTGCAGATGACGCTTTCTGACGGTTGAAGATCGTTGCATTGGTCCCGTGATGCGACGGCAGGGCCCTTTCGGCGGCTGAGCGACCCAGTTGCTGTCTGACGGACGCCGACCTTTCCCACGGGTGGGCAACGCGAACCACAGGCGGTGTCCAAGGTCGAGTCTTCGGCCCCCTTGACAGGGATAGCAGGGATTCGCGTCCGGAAGGATTTAAACGTCTTACAGGCGCACGGTGGTCTTGGTACAGCTGACAAGGCCTGAAGATCAATGACCGTTGGCGGTGACAGGGGAGTCTAATTGTTGTTGTCTCGTCCCCAGGGGCCTGCGAGGGGGGCGACTTTTTTCCAGCCCGGGCGGTTCGAAAAGATTTCAGCTCGCGGTACATGGACCATTGACGATGCTTGATGCGAGTCCTGAGTCGTCAAGGGAGCATAGATGCATGCTGATCAACGGCCTTGTTCTTTGAAGACGCAATGGGCGGTGAGGCGTGACGCGGCCTGGGAGGACGAGGATGAATGTGGGAGGGAAATTGGGAGGGCCTCATGGACTCCGCGCTCTTCCCTTTGACGGCGGTCAGCTTCTTGAGGGGTAGGAGCCACGTATCCTGATTTAGCGGTAATTCCTGCTTGATGAAGACTAAGGTAGGTCCGGTCTATGAAGGAAAGAGACGTATGCAACTATGAAGGCGCCAGCAACCACCGTCGCTCGCAGCAATTCTCGCGCATCACTCTTGCATCTCCATCGACTATCTCGCCGTAATCTCTCAACGCTCCTCCTCATCTCTGCAACACGGTCTCTATCCTTACTGAGATGTCAATCCCCTTCGCATCTCGGCACTGAGGGGCTCAATGGACACGCACGCAACCCATGAATAGCAATGTGTCAAACTCTATTCTGCAGAACACGACGACGGCCCGGCACCGAAAATGCTCCTCCCAGGTCCTCATCAACACAGGGGCTGGTGGATTGCACGCAAAACCCACCCACTGCGACTCGAAATTCTCTACAGGGACGAATGCCGCTCCGTTGCCACCTCATTTCGAACAAGTTGACGCCCAAGCGCATTGTTCCTTGCAGACGGCAGACGTGGCTCTGGCCGCTACGGGGGCCCTTTTGACAAATGCCTTCATCGCCATACCGCCATGACCTCCTCAGCCCCTGGCTGTTAACACGGAATAGGCACCTTGTATGCCTTAAATCGATGTCTTGCAGCTGTCAGGAGGGTCAACAAACACGGTGATGCGACTCAAACCCTCCAACGAGCCCCGCCCAGTCCCTGCCCAATATGCTGATCCTGCTGCCCTCTACAGGGGCACTCAGCTCTCGCCGCTCCGAATGCAACGAAAACCTGCCACGCCGCACAAGTCTCGCAGATGCCATCACTCATGTGACGAGCCATCGACAGGGCTCTCCAGAGGTTGGGCAGTCTGGCGGTCATTGCGTGGCATATCCAGCAATAGACTTGACACCATCGACCTCCTTCAAACCACCCCCGAGGACATGAAAACAAAGGGGCCCCTTCTGGATCTTCGACACAATGGTTTCCTTCGCATTGTCCATGCGCCAATGTTCGAGATTGAGCCAGACGGGGTTGCCGGCTGGTCTGCAAGCCCAAATCCACGTTTGCTCGACCGCTGGGAGCATCATCATTTCGTTTTCGCTTGCCACGTTATCCCCATTGCGTCGCCGGTGGGCGCTGATGGGATCTGGGTTATGATTTTCGTTCGATATCACCGTTGCCACGAGGTCCTACCGGCGGGAAACCGTGAAAAAAAAAAGGCAGTGTTGTTTGCGCGTTTGATATGACTGCCGCTGATACCAACGTAAACCTCACCTGGATGACATGGCAGGCGACTCTGACTTTATTGCAAGTCCGTCGAAGCTCAATAGCACCAACTCTGTTCACAAGCACAATTTTGGCTTTGTTCGAATGGAGCGTCGGACCCCGCAGCGCAACACATCCATTCATCAGGAAATGGAACACTGCCTTATCCCCGTCTTCGCCGTCAGGCAGGACGTCTGGATTACTATTAAATTGGCACGCCAAGACACTGAGCCGGGCTGGAAAAGTGGTAGTCGTTCAGCACGTGTCCAGTGATTCATCTGTTTGCCTGCGAGGGTTCCTTACCGACCGACCAAAAGCGACCAGCGGTGGTATCCACTTCTTGACCGAGTTTCGAATTATTGGAGAGAGGGAACGCCAAATCCGATCGGTGCGTCGGAGTCATCCCCAAGATCCTTTGCGCTGGGGTGCATGGCGTGAAGCCCATGTGACGAGCGGCATGACAACTGCAACGGCCTCAATTGGGGTTCTAACAAGTGTTGGAGATGCAGTTGGAATGGTCGTCTCATTGAGGCAAACAGGGGCATATCCTATCGGGCGCCGAGCATGTATCAGTACATGATGCACCTCCACGCTGCAAGTTGCATCATTAGCGGTATTGGTGATATTGGATTGGCCACTTCATTCAGAAGGCAATGCGTGCTTGCTTGTCTCCAGGATATCTGGCGTGACTTTATGTCATTACATTGTGCATCCGCATTCACGCACACAGGTGCATAGAACGATCCCAGAAGTCTGGGACATCCCGCGTTATGGCGCATCAGCTCGATTATGATTCGATGCGTTTTATGATAACACGTCGTGGAACGTGACAAAAACCTGCCCACGTGCATACATGTTTGTCAGGTTTGCATAGTCTGCACCTGCCGACGCGGTCGCACCAAACACCTCTGCAGAACGGCTCTTCATGCCCACGTTGTCTGGAACCGAACGTCAACGGCTGAAATTGCCAATCGAGGGACCCCGAGTAGCAGCCAGCCTCGACGGCAGCACCTTCTCAACGAGGAGACATCTCCGCAAGGCTCCGGGTGGAGGGGAGGAAAGAGGAACTTGGCTGGGCAGTTTCGTGGTCAGAAAAGCCAATCTGGCGATCTGAAGGTTCGGCCCTCGTGCCCGCCTCCGATGGGCCCCATCGCCAAAACCCATGTTCCATTATCAAAGTCGTTGGTGCAAACCAGGCGAACTTCACCCAAAGGGTCCAACAAGCGAATTACAATCCTTCAAATATCCACCTCATAACATTGAATCCTTGCGAATCGTCCACTCTTGATCCGACTCTGTGTGATATGTCAAGGGGTTAAGACGAGCAATCTAGGTGATATCGTGGTTGATCTATCGAGATGTGCCATTCTCCGGGCCTCTGGGTTCATGCTACACGGCATGAGGAGGCAACACGAACCGGTTCACTGGCATTTCTCCGGCAGGCTATTTTCGTTGCCGGAGGCTGATTCAGGACTCAAAATTGGGTTCGCAAAAGGTCTTATCCAGCATGTTCTACGGCATATCTCCAATACCAGGTTATGATCAACATTACGTTGCGGGGTGTCGTGGCTTGAATGTCAGCGGAACAGCCTGGTTGACGGACGAACGGACAGGAGAAGATATCACATCAGCCTATCTGTATCGATCGTGGTCATATCTCGAGAAGGCCAGCCACAAAATATGCTCCGAGCCTCGTGCATATCTCTCCAATACTCCAACAGCCAATAGCCCTTCCCCAGGCTGTTGGAACCTTTCTAGACTGACGCCGAGATCCCGAACGGATGCGCATCCCTCCACATCGGTAGGAAGCACCACCAGGCTGGTTATTCCCGAGACAACCATATAATCTCTCAGCCTTAGCTTTCATATTCAGTTCGCTCAAGATATCACCGGTCAGTTGTCAAGTTAGCTCACCGTCATTCAACGATGTCCGAATTCTGGTAGCGAGGCTGGTAAACAAGGAGTTGAAATCAAGAAATGCTGCCATTCAAGACGGACTACTCCGTCCCAAACATAGTATCTCACCAGCCGTCATGTCGATGTCACCGCCCAGAGCTGCTGAATCCCTCAGATATCAGCGACCATCACGTTCCTCTAGTTTGCGCCCCCACCGGCTGGGGTGCATAGCACGATTGGCAAACACGCAACCACCTCCAAAAGGGAAGAGAAAAGATCCACACACCAAGGCATCTCAACGGTGCAGCACCATACAACCCCCTCCGACATCATCTCGCGACCTGTCGTTGGTGACGGCCAAGACCTTTCAAAAGTGGCATCGCGACGAATCAGCTCGACGCAGTGGGTGCCGGGTGTGACGATAGAACATCGCCCGCTACGCGCGAGAACCGGTCGAGGTATCTTCCACAGTGGGAGTTCCTGACCCAACACGCGGGGTCGAGGGAATGCGTCCATGGTATTTGGGACACGTTTTCTGTGTAACGGTGCCCTGCTGATGAGGTGGGCGAGCGGGCGTAATGGCAAACGCCGTGGTTGGCACTGGCCAGCGCGTAAACCTGCGCCTTGTCTCGTTGTTGGAAGGATGCTGGCATGCGGGCGTCGCTACATTGCTGCGGTGAAGAGTTTGGGATGAGTTGTCTGTGCCGCCGAAAGAGTTGCCTGTCTGGGCACCGGCTGTCTGTTGACGTCTACGTTAGACTTTAGCCACGAATAGAGATAGACGACGTGTACGATGGTCGAAGCAAGCAGGCATCCTCAACGCCAACTGAGTTAGAGTAAGGGTAGCCTAATGAAACGGTCTCACTTTTTAGGTACACCGCGTCGTTAGTGTTTGTTTTGTTTTATGATTAATGATCTAGTGAAATATGCACCGATTGGATCGACGCATTTGAATGGCCTCAGCTCATGGGTCAAGAATTTGCAAGTACCTTAGTGTTAGGGGTCCATGCTGGGTTTATGGTGATAATTCACACTATGGCCGAGGTTCCCTACGAGAAAAGCTCGTAGACATGAATAAGAGTTACGAAGGGAGTAGAACAATAGCATTGAATATGAGGGAAACCTACGAATCACTGTTTCAGAGTGAATTCTCATAATAATAGTGTCAATAGCATGAATACTTTGGGTTAAGCCCTTTAGTCCCACGGATATTAAGTCATCTGTAAAAAGCTGGAATCATATCACTGGAGAGGCTAAGCAATACTCTCGAGCCCAGAGTCTTTTGCGAGATCCAAATGTTGCTAGCATTCCCAACTTTCAAATGATCTTATCCTTCAACGCCGTCAGCGCCTGCTCGAAGTTGATCAACTTGCCCTGAACACCAAGCTCCTCCAGTGAAATGATTCTCCCAGAGGCGAGCGAACTCCAATCAGGGAACTCCTCGCTGAACCTCAACTGAGCCGCTAGCTCCGCACCAAAGTCTCCCCAGATTTTGGCCATGTCGCTATCGGATATCTCAAAGTAAACCGCGGGCTTGCCGGTGACCTTTTCGAATACGTCTACCAACTGGGCCATGGGCTTGTAGTCCGTGACACAGACTGCAACCTTCCCGTAGGCTTTTGCACCAGTGTCCAGGATTCCGCGAACGACAATACCGGAGTTGGTCTGGGCGTCGCCAAAGATGGGGAGTATGCCGGATGGGGACAACGGAACGATGAACGCATACCCTGCAGACATTGGCTTTGAAGAGGAATATGGTCAGTGATGTCATGTGCTTAGACAAATCATGGTTATCTCTCAACGTACAATTGGAGTGAATCTCATCGTTGGCAAAAAAGCCAGGTTCGAGGTGTACCAACCCAGCCAGAACTCTGTCGTCTTCGACCCCAACTCAGGAGTGTTCTCGATCATCCAGTCTATGGCCTGTTGCTTGTAATCGAGGTGAGGGACCTTCAGCCTCCCGTTGGAGGCTTTGTCTGCGTGGGGCAAGCTACTAATGACGTAGTGATTGAGAGTGGTTGACTGTGAAGCAGCCCTGGCGAGGTTCTTAAGCTGCTCGAGCTCCTCCAGGCCTGCTCCATCACGGCCCAAGGTTGGAATGGACTCCCAATAAGTCGTCACGACGAAAGCTGCTGCTACTCCCTCGAAGGCCTTGACCAGGCCAGACTCATCGTTGACATCGGCGGTTACGACGTCGACCCCCTGAAAGACATGATGAGGCAGAAATTCATCCTGAAATACGTTTATGCGTACCTTCTCTGCCAGGCTTTTGGCTTTTGCACTATTCGCATTCCTTGTTATTCCTCGGACCTTCCACTTTGGGTCTTGAGGGAGCTGGTTGACGACCGAACCTCCTTGAGCGCCGGTCGCCCCGATGACCGCAACGATGGACGTGCTAATGCAGATGCGAAGAGTTTAGTTGAAGGTAGTACAAGTATGCTATGCGGATAGAATGCACAGAATTGAGGTCTAAGTCGTCGTATTAAATAGTTGATAATACGAAGCTATGAAGACTACCACAAGTTAAGGAATTCCGAGCCTGACCGCTGAGCGCGCGGTAGTCTTGCCATGTTCGTTACTTTCAACAGCGTCATCCTGACCGTTCTACTCACCTAGTTCCTGAAAAGTGACGAGATACGGTAGCACGGCAGGAATTGCTGGCCACTGAGTGATCTGCCGTGGCCACGAGCGGGGTATGCCGCGCGGTAAATACAGTCACGTCCCCGATCCAATCCGGAATTATTACCGGCTATGGAGTCGTTGCGGCGCCGAAGTGGGGTAGGATGGCCCTCCCGCGCGGCTCAAGAACATTTGCGCCGGGCGAAAGCGGCGGGCCGAGCCGTGACCGAGCCGTCGTTCTTTTGCATACAAGTACACACACTGCTTCCAATGTTGATCGTAAATGATCGACGTCCAAACACGGATAGAAACTGTGTTTATCCCGCGCGGTTGATGACTGTGTAATTCCTGACTTTCTGACTTGTCACACTGGGCGTAAGCTTCAGCTCAAGTGCTCAAGTGATCAATCGGATAAATGCGCCGTATGTGTGACAGCATTTCTCCGGATGTAGATTGCGCGTGTCTTAGAAAAACCTCACAGCCAAATTTTAAACGCCTAAAATGACGGGGTCTGTTAGCGAGAACAGTTGTTCGTATTACAACGTAAGCTAATCTGCAATGGCGTCAGCTGCCTCGCCAGCAGCATAAGCACAATCGATTATCAGCCCAACGCATGCATGACAGTTATCGGCTCGTACAGAAACAGCTCTTCAAAGCTCATCCTTGACTTCAGGTGCTGGCTTGAAGGCCTTCTTCTTGGTCATGCCGGCTAAGATATCCACAATAAGATCTGCCGCAGCGACTGAGGTCGTCTCGGCAACAGTATCATAAGGTGGGCTGACTTCCACAACGTCGGCGCCAACCATGTTCAAGCCTTCGAGCCCCTTCAAGAACCTCTTCAGTTCACGGGTAGTCCAGCCTCCTGACTCTGGGGTGCCCGTTGCCGGAGCAATACTGGGATCCAGGACTGCATTCATTGAACCCAATTAGCCTCTTGCTCTGTGATTGAGAAGTAGGTGGTAGAGTACCGTCAATGTCGATAGACAGATAGACAGGTGTGTCGCCAACAGCCTTCTTAACCTTCTCGATGATGTCATTCATTCCGATATCGTCGATCTCGTGAGCTTCAATGATGGTGAAGCCGACGACGTCTCTGTCGATCTCGTAATCTTTCGGTCCCTGAAATCTGTCAGTTGAATTCAGTCCACATGATAGAAGCAAGATGCGTACGAAGAGCTTAGTCCTCAAGCCGCCATGAACGCTAGTGCCCTTCCTCACGCAACCTTCGCGACTGGCGTGCCAGAAGAAGGTACCGTGAGTGATTGCGGATTGGTTAGACACGATACCAGTATATCCTTCGTAAGGGTCCCAACTAAGATCCAGTCAGCACAGCATTTTTCTCCGCGAATTGACATTAACTTACGTATCAAGATGAGAGTCAAGGTGAATAACAGAAACTGGGCCGTACACAGTCTTCAGGCTACGAAGAATGGGCAGTACGATGGAGTGATCGCCACCGAGACTAATGATTCTTGGGTGCTCCCATTGATCTGTTGACATGTCAGCGAAAATTACACAGAGTTTACTTATGCGACATCGGCTGCGTACTGTTGTCCGACGTTGGGTGGTAGAGAATCTGACGATACGCTTGCTCCATCTGCTTGAAGGCATGCTGGGCGTCGAAAGGGGTGATGGGTACATCGCCACAGTCGATAATCTCGAGGCCCTCTTCGTATGGGTCGACACCCCAGAC
Source organism: Colletotrichum chrysophilum (assembly GCF_026319265.1). Lineage (NCBI taxonomy): Eukaryota > Fungi > Ascomycota > Sordariomycetes > Glomerellales > Glomerellaceae > Colletotrichum > Colletotrichum chrysophilum. The sequence goes on along the minus strand of NW_026517342.1, from coordinate 16,048 downwards.
GGTGTTGTAGCTGCGACCCTTCTTTTCTCTAGATGATCCGGCGCGGATACCTCTGGGCCCAAAGCGAGCTCCGGGACGGTATGATGTCGACGTATCGTAAGGAAAACCCAAGATCGCAACATCAAGAGGCTGGAAACGTTGATTAGCCGGTGTGCAGAGACCAGCGGCTTGAGTTTGGTCACCTTGTTATGAGATTCAGCCAGACATCTCTGCCATTCCAAATGGGCGAACGTAACAGGCTGTGAGAAAGGGAGGTCTTTATCCAAATCTGATGATGATAAGTCAACTTGCCTCTCAGTTTGCTAAAGCGGGGTTGAAATACCTTCAATTGGGTACTGGTAGTCTGGACCGACGTTGAGTGCGGCCGTCTGCGCAGCCCCGGCCAAAACAAGGGCGTCAGTGAATCTCATTTTCATGAAATGTTAAACTGAGATGATTAAGCTGATGTTTGTGAGAACGATCTGAACGGCAATCACCCCCGGCTGAATTTTAAATACCACCAAACTACTGCAGGCATCACACACTGAGCGCGGGGAACATCTCCGACCAACGTCCGATGTTCGCGCTTATCACATGCGGCATGCCGAAGGAAGGAGACTCCGAGACCCCACTTTCCGGCCACACGGCTTGGAGCAGCCGACTCCGATATCTTGCGGGAGGACATGGCCACCATCCAAAGCTAAAATTGCGTTACCATAGATAAGACGACTGCTTATCTCTGAAACGTCAAATACGTGATCGTGAACGACGTCGTGTAGAATCCGCTAAAGGGATTCGTAACGACATATATAATGAGCGCGGCGTAGCGGTGGATTCTCGGAGTAACATGCATATATTCTGCAGGCGAACATATCCTCATACGTGTTTTTAATTCCATTCTACACTGGTCTCTTTCTCCTAAAGCCCCAGTCGCCAAGATGTCGGTCGAAAGGGAGCCGAAAATCGAAAGTGACAGCGAGGCGAAACACAGCGTCGACCCGCAGGTCACTCGCCCAGAGTCGGTCGATGTCGCCGAAAATAGAGACTTGACAACGAAGCGCGGCCTATCATCAAGACATGCGCAGTTCATCGCGCTGGGAGGATCCATTGGAACCGGCCTCTTCGTCAGCTCCGGCGGCACCTTGGCCCGAGGCGGGCCGGCATTCCTGGTCGGAAGCTACGTCGTCATGTCCGCCCTGATCTACATGGTCCTTACCGCCGTCGTCGAGATTTCGACATACCTGCCTCTCCCGGGCGGCACGATGAACTACTATGGAAGTCGCTACGTCTCTCGAAGCTTGGGTTTCATGATGGGATGGTTGTACTTCTACTCATTCGCCATCTTCGTTCCCTTCGAACTTACGGCGTCCGCACTCGTTATCGAGTACTGGAACCCAAACGTAAACAATGCGGTCTGGATCACTATCATGCTTCTGCTGGTGGTCGGTCTGAACCTGCTACCGGTCAAGTTCTATGGCGAAACCGAGTTCTGGTTCGCCAGCTTGAAAGTCATCACGATCGTCGGCCTCCTGATCCTTTCGTTCATCCTTTTCTGGGGCGGTGGACCCAGCCATGACCGACTGGGCTTCCGCTACTGGCAACATCCCGGCGCCACCAAGACTATGATTGTCGACGGTGATGCGGGCAGGTTTGTGGCTGCGTTATCCACATTTCTCAGCAGCGTCCTGCCCTTCACCTTCTCTCCGGAGATGATCGTCGTTACGGCCGGGGAAGTCCAGTCACCCCGCCGCAACCTGCCTAAGATCGCCCGCAACTTCTTCTGGCGTCTTGTTGTGTTTTACATCGGCGGCACAATTGCCATCTCTGTCATCTGCCCATCCGATGCCTCAGCTCTTACGAACGGCGGTTCGGGTGCTGCTTCATCCCCTTGGGTCGTCGGCATCAAGAATGCCAGCATCAAAGGTCTGGACAGCGTTATCAACGCCGTTATCGTTACCGCGGCCTGGTCCGCAGGAAACTCATTCTTGTACCTGGCCAGCAGATCCCTCTACTCAATGGCCTGCGAAGGAAGCGCCCCGACCATCTTCAGACGGTGCACGAAGCAGGGAGTTCCGATCTACGCTGTCATTGCCAGCTCTCTGTTCTCGCTCTTGGCATACATGAACGTCAACTCGTCGGCGGCAGACGTCTTCAACTGGTTTCTGAATCTTGTTAACACGGGTGGTTTCATCTCTTGGGTGTGCTGCGGGATCATTTATCTGCGATTCCGGGAGGCCTGCGAAACCCAGCAAGTGCCGAAGGAAATACTCACCGCTCGCTCATGGCTGCAGCCAGTAGGTGCATGGATCTCATTGGTCGTATTCGCTATTCTCTGCTTGCTGAATGGATTCACGGTGTTCTTCCCGTCGAGATGGTCGGTGGCAGACTTTCTTTCGGCGTACATTGGCCTTCCACTTTTCGTGGTCATCTATTTTGTGCACCGCTTCCTGTACCGCGGAGATACCTGGGCCATCAAGTCCGAAGACGTCGACCTGCAGAGTGGGTTGGCCGAGTTGGAGGCGGAGGAGGACCTCGAGGTGCCTAGCGTGAGCTCGTGGCAAAAGTTCAAGAGTTCTGCAGGACGCCTCGTGGGAGGAAAGTAATATTGCTGCTCAAGTTAGTCTCTCGCAGTCTCTTGCCGCGTCAGATTAGACGCCATGGAGAAAGATAGAATAGGCCGCCGGCAAAAGCCTGCGGCGCACTTAGGTACCGGGGATATGTATACGGTGTTTCCCATCTTTATTTGAACAATCAATCGAATCCACTAATAGGACATCAATCAATTTGCAAATGGTTTCGTATTTGTTATGGAGCTAGTAAAGATACTGGTTGTGGGCTGCGGTCCGGTCGGCACCATGTGCGCTTTTGCGCTGCAGAAGTCGGGGCAGGCAACGGTCACGGCCATCCTGCGGTCGAACTTTGACTTGGTGAAAAGCCAAGGGTTCCGAATCCAAAGCGTCGACCATGGGGAGATCGACTCTTGGAGACCTCATAATAGTACGTCATTTGTGAAACGTGAGGTTTCTAAAGCTGACACCAACGGACAGTTGAGCGTACTGTCCACGATTCTCTCCAACACGGCCCCTTTGACTATGTTGTCGTCGCCCTCAAGAACCTCCCTGACATCTACTCGATCCCGGATATCATCGCTCCCGCTGTAACTCTGGATCGCACCTCGATCGTCTTGGTCCAGAACGGCATCGACATCGAACAACCTTTCGTTGACGCCTTTCCAAAAGCCACACTTCTGTCAGACGTCCCCATGATCGGATGTGAGCTCAACGGCCGCGAGCTTCTCCACAATGACCCGGACATCCTCCAGATCTCACCCTTTCCGTTTCAGAGCCACGGAAAGTCTCGAGACTCATGTGTCAAATTTGCAGACATGTACAATCTTGGGGGAGCGAAGTGCAACATTCAAGAAGATATCATCTGGTATCGATGGAGAAAACTCATCTGGAATGCATCTTTCAACACAGTCTGCGCCTTGACAAACATGGACTCGGGGACCGTACAGGATGCCGGAGGTATTGACACACTCATTCGCCCCGCCATGGACGAAGTTGTGGAAATCAAGAGCAGCCGGTTGTGTGCTTCCGTCGGGGATCCAAGAAGATATGGTCGCTTTTACACCCAAGGAAGCACACTTAAAGCCCAGCATGCAGGTCGATGCTATTAGAGGACGACCAATGGAGATTGAGGTCATTCTTGGCAACCCTATTCGTACCGCGCGCAGCTTCGGAGTCGCGACTCCAACGCTGGTGGTTTTATACAACCTGTTGAAGGCCAAGCACTGGCAGTTTACAGTCGGAAGATGATCACCGTGTTGAGCTTCCTACTTCGCCATGGAAGCCCACACGAAGTATGCTGTACTGGAAGTCGCCGCAAATTTCATGGACTGTTCTTGGTAATGAGCAAAGTTTCTGTCAGGGAAGTGAAAGGCATAATTGGTGACTGGAGTTTCAATTCCTTACTACCTAACTAAGTAATACACAAACGACGAGAGTTTGCTCTCATTCTGTTGGAGCTCTCAGAGTCCCCACGATCAATTCATTGTTGCCGGCGAGACAAAATAAGAAACTGCCACCCATGCGTTGTGTATTACAATTTCTTCTGCAGGCCAGGCGCCTTGTAGATCGGCAAATCGAGACTTACTGCAGATATCTTGTGGAAACAGATACATCTACCTCCACTCAAGCGTCAAGCGACACCGCAGTCTACCAGCAGCCCAAGCGGTCGGAAAGACACTGGCGGCTGCAAACGTTGTTGAGATTGACGTTTTCTGCCCAACCCGAAACGGCATCATCAGATCCGCACTTGCCAATAGTGGTCGCAGCGGCGTCAATGAGATTGCCCTTGATGAATTATATCTTAGTTAAGTCCCACCCAAAGGAGAGCGGAGGAAATGTTCCAGACTACGTACCTGTGGCATGTTGGTAATCGTGTCCCTCCAACCAATCCAGCAGATGGAGCGATCCGAGGTCAGCGAGATACCATTCACATTGCTGGGGACGATGACACCGCGGTTGTTGAGCAGGGTATTGACCAATCTCTTGCACAAGTCCGTAGGGGCGCCGTTTGTGTCGGAACAAAAGACGTTGTTACTGCCACACTGAGCGTTGGCTTCGGATCCCGCCGGCGAAGCGACCGGAGGCCAGGATGCTTGGTTCTCCCAGGCGGCATCCCCATCGAACGTGGCTGATGATTCAGAAGTAGAGCCCCAGTACTCCAAGGTTCCAGCCTCGACCACCCGGCTGTACATAAGAACTGGCGCGGTCTCGTTGCGGGGTGCGAGGATAGCGGCGCCCTGGACGTTGACGGCAAGGCCAGCGGCCAAGGCGAGAGTCAGAGAGCTGAGCTGCATTATGGTTGTCGGGGTGTCAAATCAAGCGGTGTAAGATCCAAAATGCGATTGGCAAAGACAGGTGGCTTATGATGTCGAGTGAGTGAGGCTTGCTCCTTCTCATTTTGCTTAGATCGTAGCTGGGTTGATGGAGGTGTTTTATACACACTCGGGAACAGACTGACAAGGTGAATCACATTTCCATCTCAAAGAAACACACCAGTCTTTTACATTCACTATCGATAACAATCTCTCTCTGCAAGCAATTTACGGCGCCGTCACGCAGCCAGGAAGCATTCGACTAGACACCAGTGGCGCAGAGGCTGTAGTAACTGTAAGCATCTGAGAACGGGCCCTTGTCAGACTGGCTCTTTGACCCAAATGAAGCCCCTAGCCTGCGCTAGGTCAATATAATCCTTGTGTAACGTATGGAATTTCATCAAGCACATGACCAGAAGGCCACGAAGAGTATGAAGGAACAAGCAATGGTGGCGTATTTATGTTGGTCAAAACTCTTTTCGTCCGTTGTCTATCGTAGTATCCGACGCTAAAGTAGGAAGTCGCCTCCTGAAACCGCCAGCTCGTACTCATAATCGGGTTGAAATTCCAACCACATGGCTTCGGGAGTGGTCAGTCGATACGTATACTCCGCTTCCTCATGAGGACAGATAGACTTTTGAATACCAGAAGCAGCAGCTGCTTCCGCCAGAAGCTGGACGCGGCACGAGTTCTCCATCAGAGTGTAGAGAAATGCAGCCTCATCGACAGTCTTTCCCGTTGTTAGAAGGCCGTGATTCTTCAATATCGCGCACCTGTTGGGTCCCAATGCTGCCGCGATCCGCCCCCCCTCCGACGCCTGAAATGCAATACCACCAAACATGTCATGGACGGCATGATCATTGTAGAAGGTGCAAGCATCTTGGTTGAGCATCTCGAGTGGTCGTCCGAAGGATGCCCAAGCTTTTCCGTGAATGCTGTGGAAATGACACGCTGCGTTGACATCGGGACGGGCGTGGTGCAAAGCCGAGTGAATATTGGAACCGGCGTTGTTGATGCATGCCTCGTTGGTTTAGTATGAGTACAGTGAATTCGGTCATGTTTCCAAACTCACATGATTGCCACCTATGATCTCACCATTCATGTTCACCTGCACCAAGTCGCTCACCTTCATGAGACCAAAGTGGCGGGCTAGGCTTTCGCGGGTCGTCAATAAGGGTGAGCGGAACGAAGATTCGGGCGGGATAAGTGACTTACGGGCTTATCCAGAATGTGTCAGGGTCAACTGGATCGCGGACTGAAATATGGCCAGCAGTGCCCTCGAGGTAGCCCTTTCTTGCAACCACTCGGAAAGCTCCAGCCATCCGTGCCAAAACCCATTTACGTTCCTGATAAGGATCTGTGAATCTTGGAATACCTGCTATGAGAGCGCTTCTCCCGATGGTGGCACCTGAGCCATCAACGGTTGAGAGTCCGTCCATGTGCGTGTCCAAGACCCGGGGACGGGAAGAATTCTGGGCGGAACCATTACTGTCACTTCTTGGTGTCTGAAGCTTCAAAACTGCCGTTGGAATGGTGTTGGATGACATGATATGGTCTTAGAAGCTTATGGAAGATGTACAATCTGAATTTGAAGCCTCTTTTCTTTTGAGATTTTCTTGCCAGCATGTGCGCTTACTGCTTTATGTACATCGAAGATGGCCGTTCGCTGCCTCATAGCGAAGGGAACCATGGCTTTTCTTCCGGCAGTATGCCTAGTGCATTGATCCTCGGTTGTTTTCAGTCCCCAAAGATGACAACAGAGGCAATACACACAGATCTTCATCAGAGTAAGAGATTCCGATTGCCAGTTTTCTTGAGATGTTGCGAATGATGCTGTCAGGGGTGGCGTTGGCGCCATAGTGGGTCCTCGGAGTCTCCTTCCTCGGGAAGATGGTGCGGGCGCTGCCTTATCACACCGATATGATAGGAGATGAAGCGACGTGATTGCTCGACACATCGACTCCGACTAGCCCCCCGATCTTCCTCCGAGGAAAGACAATGCGAAGTTTGCAAGGAAAACCGGCATTCGAATCACGAAAGCGTACAGCTTGTGTCGGAAGGGCTCCCGTACTTCGAAGCCAACCAAGGAAGAAGTGATGGACAAGGAGGATGGGCAGCGTATCAGACAGATATCTGAAGCTGTTCCGAGGGCTTTTGAATGGCATTTTCACGCTCGGATACAAAAGGACGCGTTCCCATCGGATCGACAAACTTCACTCCATGTCAGCGTTTCTATGAGCGCAAATACCAACCGGCCGGAAGATCATTATCTGCCCCTCAATTACTATTCTCAATAGTTTTCGTCTATTCCTGAAATATACAAACCTTCCAATATGTCTACGATTACCGCAGCCCCAGAGACCACGACACTCCAAACTTGGTGTTATGGACTCGGCCTCAGCTCCGGGCAGCGAGAGCCGGAGTATGACCTCCTAGAGCCCTACGAGTCTATGCCAGAGGCTATAGTCGGCCGCACTGTATGGACGAAGGAAGATCTGGAAGCTGATACCAGTCGCTGGCTCCGAGTTTTCTCACCTGACGAAGTCACCCACATTGAAAGTGCCGTTAACGACATCGAGAAGAACAACTTACAACTTTCCGAAGTCGACAAGTCAACTTTTATTCTTCCCACGTCGTTTGTCTATACTCTCGCGTCAGTCAGAGATGAGCTCATCAATGGCATTGGCTTCGGCGTGCTGAGAGGTCTTCCCGTTCACAGTTGGACGACTAGACAAGCCTCGATCGCGTACCTTGGCTTAGGCTCCTACATCGGACGTCGCCTGAGCCAGAACCGCCAAGGCCACATGCTGGGGCACATCAAAGATCTGGCAGAGGGGAAAGAGATCAATGGCGAGGGAAGGATCTATCGAACTCAGAAGGCGCAGACCTACCATTCTGATGAGAGTGATATCGTCGGACTGCTCTGCTTGCACCAGGCCATGGAGGGTGGCCAGTCGCAAGTCGTCTCTACGCACCATATCTACAACATCCTACGAAAGGAGCGACCAGACGTTCTTCGGCAATTGTGTTTGCCACACTGGTTCTACGACCGAAAGGGCGAAACGAGCGAAGGCGAGAACGAATGGATGCGTACGCCGGGATACTACTACTACAATGGCAAGCTGAGCATGAAGTGGGACTCGTACTATGTGGGAGTATTGCAGAGATTTTGGGAGGCAGGCTTGCTGCCAAAGTACACTGACGCTCAACAGGAGGCGATCAAGGTGATGGAAGAGATGTGCCACCGTTTGTCGCTGGAGATGACTCTACAGCAGGGCGATGTGCAGTTTGTTACGAACACGCACAACTTGCATGCGCGATCGGCATATAAGGATGACAACGATATTACTAAGAAGCGATGGCTACAGCGACTTTGGCTTGCTACCTCAGAAGAGGAAGGCGGGTGGCCGTTGCCATTTGCAGATTCTACGTATGCTAAGAGGGGAGGGGTTCAAGTAAACATGACTCCTGAGTCCTACCCAACGGAGGCGGAGTGAGGCATAAATATATGTAGATATTCGATCCAAGTTTAGGAAGCCGAAACAGCGTTACGTGCTTTTGTCCTCCGGCTCCTCTCTCACACTTCGCACATCCCTTTCCATACTCTCGCCTCGCGCGTACATGACCGTGGTAGCTTGTGTACCGTCAAATATCGTTGCTATCTCTTCAATAGTACGGTCCTTCGTTTCCGGAAATTTTAAGTATTGAATGGCAAACAGAACAGCATTGATTATAATGTAGACTGAGTAGCTGGGAAGAACTATGTTAGCCTTTAAACTGGATCGATATCCACGCTGGGCACACAACTCACTATTTCCAGCCCAAAGCATCGAGTGCTATGGGGTTGATCCAGGTATTCAACGATACAGCTACAGCAATTACCACGATATAAATGGCCAGCCCTTTGGTTCGAAGGCTGTACGTCAGGATCTCAGTTGGGTAACTAAGGATGCGTCAGTGCAGGTTCGTGTCAAAGTATCGTCGTGTAGACTTACCCATATGACATGGGTGTGTAAGCAATGTCGTAGGACGCATAAAAGAGGAACAAGAAGGGTATGACGGCTGTTCCCGCGGCTTTAATACCATACTCTGTGTACGCAGCCGAAAGCCCCATGGCCACAGCCATGGTGACTAGCTGACCGCTGGTGGCGGTGAGCCAAAGAGGTCGGCGGCCAATCCTGTCGATGTTGATAGCAGCAGAAGTGGACCAAATCACTGTTTCTCTAAGGTCAGCTTCAACCCTTCTGTGTGAGTAAGAGGGATGGCTGTAGGACGAACAGTTCCAAATATTGAGGCCGACGAGGATAAGAAGTTGAGAGCGGGTGTTGGTGACACCGATCCCGTTAAGGATGGGGCTCAAGTAGTAGGACATGATTCCGTTGCCAACCCAATTCAGACTTGCACCAAGCACGACCAAGATCAATAGTCGATGCCGGTTTCCTGGGGTTCTGAAGAAGTCAAGGTATGTGGTTTGTTTGTTGAGATCCTCCAGCTTCAATGCTTCCACAATTTCCCGGAACTCATATTCCACCAAGTCGTCGTCCTCCTTTCCGTTCGCATGGTACTTGATGAGAATTGTGCGGGCGTTTGCAAGCCTACCTTTCTTCACCAACCACTAAGAGAAGGGTTAGTGACTTCCTCCAATGATCAAATCGAGAGAGAGCATCCACCCTTGGGGACTCTGGCATTGTGCTAGTCAGGGCCAAAGTCAATATCGGACCTACGAGCTGTGTCCAGCATGGAATGCGCCAGGACATGTCTGATGGAATAGTCATACAGCCTAGGCATACCCCAGCTGATAGCACAGCAGCGATGTAGTATGTGCAAGTGACTAATAGACGAACAGCAAAGTTAGCGGTAGAGCCAGAAAGATCCCGAGAGACGACAGAGCCTACAGAATGAGCTCACTTGAGCACGATATCTAGGATGCGAAATTTCCTGAAGGTGCGAGGGCGATACTGTGACGGCTAGAGGGGTTCCAAAGCCAATCATAGTCCGCCCTCCACAGAACATCCCGGTGGTGGTAGATACCGACATGAGGATAATACCAACGATCTAGCATAGTACTGGGTCAGCGAGGGTAATCATGCCGACAGATGTCAACCAAGCCTCACAGTAATACAGGTTCCGATCCAGAGGGTCAACCGTTTGCCAAAGGTTTGAGCCAGTCTGTCGCCACAAAAGCCCGCCACAATACCTGGAAGAAATCCAGCCGAGTTCATTAAGCCCAATGTGGTAGCGCTGGGGTTGTCGAAGTATTCGTGCCAACGATCGATGCTTTGGAGTCCGTTCAATAAGCTTCCATCGTCTGTCATGGCAGTGGAGGTTCATTAGACAAGAGCTAGGAGTTTTTGGTGTGGAGAAGGTACTCACAGCCATTAAAGAACAATGTAAAACAACACCCCAAACAATGAATCATGTTGATACGAAGACCTGATCAATCTAATTAGTTGCCAGACATACGGGAATCGCAGACAAGGACAGAAGTCCTAGATTACATGGATCCAAAAACCAGGAAACATTCGTGTTGTTCGGTATGGACCGATAGTTTCGGACTTGGGACTCTAGGCCAGCCATCGCGATGGACAATGGTTTGAAAGGGAATCGAAAAGTGAATTTGGCAGTGTTTGATTATTCGATGGTTCAACAGACTGGGCTCCTGGCGTCACGGCAGTAAACATCATTTGTATATTTCCTTTTCACCAACATTAGACTAGAGCTAACTACGTTCTCACTGCTTTCCTGGAAATACAAGCTAGAGGAATACACTACACGAATCCGGGGTAACGCGTCGGTGGGTCTGGGGAAAACCTGGGGTGCATCGGACGTAAGGACAGGAACCACCATCCTTAGCGATTGAAGACTGCCATTGCTGAATCCAACACACCCAATCATCATTGGCTTTGGCGAGAGTCGACGCATGGAATTCGGCAGCTACGTGTGCCTTGATTGCCTCCCGAACTTGCTTGATGTCATCGCACTGCCAGAATCCGTGTCCATAATGCGTAACATGGTCTATCCGCATCTCCGCGTTCCCGCCTACCCGCCGCTGCGGCACGAAGACATCGATCTACACCATCATCAATGTTTGACATTGTAACTTTGGAAATGCAATTCCGACTAGGAAAAGATCATTCTTTGAAGAACCGTCTTGGCTCCTGAACATCTGATCAATGCTATGAGAAACTCGCAACAAGCTGGCGATTCGATAATCAGACTTCTCATACAAGCGTCCTAAAGAGGAAGTTGTAGACCGAGTGGTATGCAGAAGACTGCATTGGGTCAAAGGCGGCCAAGCGGAAACGTCTCCGCTTGAAACAGAGTATGCCAGCCCGCTATGCCAGCCCGCTCTTCCGCAAACCTCCCACTGTTTTGAGACGGCTCACAATGATGTCAGCGATCATTTATCGTAAATTCCTTGTTTAGCTGGCAGTAGCCGCCCCGAAAAGGGTGAAGCACCTGCAGTCTTGTTGGTTTGGAAGTGCGGGGGAAAGTGTCGCGGTGATGTGAAGATTTTGGGGCCTGTTGAAGGAGATGATTAATTCCGGTATAAGAGACAAGCTCACGATCATGGAAATACAGAAGACTGCGATCCCGTACCCAAGTGAAGTCTTGACCGAACCTTAGTTAGCAAAATCTCCAAATCAACACTTTGCCACATCCTCAATCATGATCAACAGCGGATATCAAGGCCGGACGGTGCCGACGGAGTTCGGACACTCCAAGCCGGCCCCGAAAATGCCATACGTACGATTGGGGAAGAGTGGACTGGAGGTACTTACGCGTCTCATGAGATGTTGCTGTGTTATCATTGGCTGATATTGGGATCCAGGTATCGCGTCTCATTCTCGGCATGGCAACCTACGGTACCAAGAAAGATGTTGCGTGGCGCATCGAGGAGGAGGAGGCGCTGCAGCACTTGAAGGTAAACATTCACTGTATTCTAGATCAAAATTTCTCAGGATGGATTTCGTCTGACCTTTTAACAGAGAGCTTGGGAACTGGGCTTCAACACATTCGATACGTCCAACTTCTACTGTAACGGTATTAGCGAGGAGATTCTTGGGAAGTTCCTCAAAACCGTTCCACGTGAGTCTGTCGTGGTGATGACCAAGGTAAGGAGGCCTTACAAGTTCAATTCCCGGCATTTCAACTGAAAGAATCTCTGTTAGTCTTTTCACCCGGTTGGAGACTCCGAGAAACAAGGCCCGGCAGGCTTGACCATGACGTCTGGGAACAACCGAAAAGTATGATCCAAATTTCTTGAATTCTCCTACGCCTTACTGACAGCAGATGACTTCAGCACATATTTGATAACGTAAAGCTGGCGCTAAAGCGGCTGGACACAGATTACATCGATGTCCTGCAGGTAAGCTTGCCGGGGATAAGGGGAAGCGCTCAGCTAACGAAGGCATTGCAGCTTCATCGATTTGACTATGAAACACCGGTACGTAACGCCTTTGTCGCGGTTACCCTATGTGTCTCCTGTACGTATTGACAGTGTTCCGCAGATTGAAGAGACCATGACAGCCCTGCATGATGTAGTCAAAGCAGGCTTCGTACGCTACATCGGTATCAGTAGCTGTTGGGCTTGGCAATTCCATGCAATGCAGAGTACGTTCACGATCAGTCCTTAAAATGGATAGAATCTGACTTGACCCTGATCATAGACTACGCTCTGAATAACAACCTCACTCCGTTTGTCAACTGTCAGAACCTCTACAATCTCCTATACCGAGAGGAAGAAAGGGAGATGATGCCACTGTTGAAATACCTTGGCGTCGGCTCGACCCCATGGAGCCCTCTCGCAAGAGGTCGTAAGTATTGCCAACCTCTCAAATTCAAACGCAGTGCCTCAGGTTCATCAGCTAATCACGAGTGAAAATGACCAGACTTGGCGCGGCCTCTGTCTCGTGCCTACGAGACTGTCCGCTCAGTGAGAATGACCTATCCTTTGATAAGAAAATAACTTACTGACATTCACTGCAGACTTCGGATGCATATCACGATGAAGGCTTGCTTGGCGCAGAGTGGGAAAAAGAAGTCAATCGAAGGGTTGAGCAGCTGGCCGAGGAGCGGGGATACAACATGGCTCAAATCGGTCTTGGTATGTCGGCCCAAGCCATCCCCTCCACTTGAATGTTGATACTAATACTCTTTCAAGCCTGGGTTCTTCATAAGGACGCCGTGGCTGCTCCCATTGTCGGCGTCTCGAAGATTGAGCGATTCGAAGAACTCTTGCTGCACTTGAGATCGAGCTGAGTGAGGAGGAGATCAAGTTTCTCGAAGAGCCTTACCAACCGTGAGTTCTCGTCTAAAATGTCACACTAGTCGGTATCTAATGTTCATACAGGAGATCGACCGCCAGTTTTGTTTGAGAGTCATCATGAAAGCCGATTGAAGAGCGAAGTCATCGTGTAGAAAGCCGGTGCTCAGTCGCGTAGACCTTGAATTAAGACTATTCGTCACATATTGCATCGTGTGATGAGATGTTTCCCCGTTCTTCCACATGATTGTGGGTGATCTTGTGATGTGGAATTTAAATGACATTCGTTGAAGCCCACCTTCCAACTGATGTCATCTTTCCAGTTTACTCCAGCCTCCCAGCATAGAATACGCAGACGATTTGACCTGTGTATTCATATGAAATTTATATGACGGCAGTACTTCATTGATGTGTGTTTTATTAGTACTCATAGTCATGTCGTCGATTCTCTCGATGGAAGGCTAGATGCATTATGCCATTCTGTTCTAATTTCAACCAGCGTGCGACGGTGAAAATAATCTTTCAAGTCTGTGTGTAGGGCATGTGGAGTAGATCTTCTATGGATTCCAATTTTGAAGGGACAGTACTTCATGATAGATGTACAACCTTGATGCACATGTTCCATCCATACATACAAAAGTCCCCAACACATCGATTGACATTCCCAATAGTTTGTCTCCTGAATGAATTCAAGCCAGAGGCCCGTCAACTGTATGGGTGTCAGTATGATTATTGGCTAAAGAGATCGTACGCATGAAAACTTACTGATGACTTTGATTGTCACTTTTCCATCATCCCCCTTTCCATTTTGCATTGCTTTGAAGGCCTTCGCGGCATCTTTGAAAGGGAAACTGTGAGAATCACGTTAGTTTATGGAAACCATCTGCGGGGACGTGGATGTCTAACCGATGTGTCAGGAGGGGCTTCAAGTTGATTCGGCCTTGCCGCACAAGATCGATAGCTAGCTGGTAGCAACCAGGCCCATACTTGAAATAGTCAGCGTCTGCCCACCGAGAAGAATTTGTGCGAAGTTTCGGATAACACGTACCCTCAAACTTCCCTTCACAGTGACCTCCTTGTTCACAAGGATGGACATTGGAATGAGGTTGTTTGCCGGACCAGCGCCGACCTGCACGAACATGCCACGTCGTTTCGCGAGCCAAATTCCAGTTTGAACACAAACTTCGGCGCCCGAGCATTCTACAACAAGATCAATGCCCTCTCCGCGTTCGCCCAGTCCAAATTTCTTCATGATCTCGAATGCCTGGGAAGAGTCAATCGAGTGTAGGCCATTGCACCCGGCTTCTAGGAGACTTACATGTCGCTTAGAGTAAGACATGTTGTCCTCTCCAGAGTTTTTAGGGATGGCGGCGTGAACCTCCGTTGCGCAGTAGTCTTTGGCGAAGTCGAGTCTTTGTTCGTTGACATCAACTGCCAAGATTCGTCTAGCCCCAAGAGCTTTCGCAACTCCCATGGTTCTAACCCCTATCAGATGGATCTTACGAGATCGGAGCAGATATAAACTCACAGGAGTCCCACGGGTCCAGCTCCAAAAACTGCCACATTGGCATTGTGCTTCATCTTCGCCACACTGCTGACAGCCATAACAGCGACAGCGAGAGGTTCAATCTGACTGTTGGTCAGATCCGTTCAGCAAGTACCGGAAGGGGCAGATTCTTACCAGGGCACCCTCCTCAAATGACATAGACTTGCGCGCTTCTTCGGTGGTCAAAGTCATCTTGTAATTCCAAGCAAGTACGATGTTTTCAAGACTATGTTAAAAAGTGGTTCAACAAAATCGCGAAATCGTACCTAGGTCAGGTCGAGGTTATTCACAATAATACGATGTCGTGGTGCTGCTCTACATGTAAGGAACTAGCTTCCGACCCACCGTGCCCAGTCCACTTCAGCATCCCGATGCCTTTCTGATGTCCAAGAGACAGCATTTCCGTTCCCGCCATTTCGATGCAGTCAGCGGGCGCTTTCCCGCAAACTGGTCTTAGACCGAAGCCAACGCCCGCCTCCTTGGCCGGCACATCGTTGCGCCAGGGGTATCCACAGAGATGTGGGTCGGCGGGAAGGCGGATGAGCGGGTAGCGGGAGCGAGGCATTTTTCGTCCGCATCCCGCCGTGCGCGCAAGGTGGACGGGATAGACGATACAGTAGCAACTCTTCGTCAATTGCACAGTAGAGCCACTCGGATGCGGACTGGAGGACCTTCCAATGGCATTGGCTTCCGCTGAAGCGCTACTCCCCGGATCGTATGATATCCAAATCCAAGGACCTCATTGCTCGGAATCAAGTGACGACATGGACATTACATGGTGTGGAAGGTGGGATAAGCATTACACAAGGCAGAGTACTCTATTTCAGGGCAGTTCCATAGCATTTCAGGGGCTGTGGGTGCTTCGAATAGCGGCATCACTACCAGAGCTTGTAAACAAGTCCAGTAACACTATGAGTCTGAGGAGATCGCTGTTCACCCAAGTGGCAAGCATTCAACGCATAAAAGCGAACGTTGCTTCGGCTCCAGGCATCTTGAAGCCCGCAAGCAGATTCAACTGCACCACCAAACCCGCTGAGCCAACTTATTCAACTGCTACGAACTGTCTTCGATTCAGCGCCTGCTCACGAACCATGGCGACCCAGACCACTACTGCGAGCCCTCTTCTACAGTAAGTGTCTACGCACCCAGTATTTGCTGGAATGTTATTGACATTTGCTAATAGACTCGACGCCTCCTATGGTGACTGGCGAGATGATCTGCGCACCAAGGGATATTGTCACAAGAGTGTGTATGAGGCAGTCAACATTGAGGATAATTGAATGAGTGTATATATTGATCAATCCATCATGATGATGATGATGATGATAGAAAAAGTCGGTGTGTTCTCGCTGGAATCCGACATCGGAATATTCGG